>NW_027013009.1:413697-423697 GCF_036934945.1 Oncorhynchus masou masou
TAAACCAGTAATATATTACATTATGGACTACACTAAGACGGTAATATATTACATTATGGACTACACTAAGACGGTAATATATTACATCATGGACTACACTAAGACAGTAATATATGACATTACGGACTACACTAAGACAGTAATATATTACAGTATGGACTACACTAAGACAGTAATATATTACATTATGGACTACACTAAGACAGTAATATATTACACATTATGGACTACACTAAGACAGTAATATATTACACATTATGGACTACACTAAGACAGTAATATATTACACATTATGGACTACACTAAGACAGTAATATATTACACATTATGGACTACACTAAGACAGTAATATATTACATTATGGACTACACTAAAACAGTAATATATTACACATTATGGACTACACTAAGACAGTAATATATTACACATTATGGACTCCACTAAGACAGTAATATATTACATTATGAACTACACTAAGACATTAATATATTACATTATGGACTACACTAAGACAGTAATATATTACACATTATGGACTACACTAAGACAGTAATATATTACACATTATGGACTACACTAAGACAGTAATATATTACACATTATGGACTACACTAAGACAGTAATATATTACACATTATGGACTACACTAAGACAGTAATATATTACATTATGGACTACACTAAGACAGTAATATATTACACATTATGGACTACACTAAGACAGTAATATATTACACATTATGGACTACACTAAGACAGTAATATATTACACATTATGGACTACACTAAGACAGTAATATATTACACATTATGGACTACACTAAGACGGTAATATATTACATTATGGACTACACTAAGACGGTAATATATTACATTATGGACTACACTAAGACGGTAATATATTACATTATGGACTACACTAAGACGGTAATATATTACATTATGGACTACACTAAGACGGTAATATATTAAACATTATGGACTACACTAAGACGGTAATATATTAAACATTATGGACTACACTAAGACAGTAATATATTAAACATTATGGACTACACTAAGACAGTAATATATTACACATTACGGACTACAATAGTGCCTTCATAATATATTTATTGCATAGCCTACTTTACATACAGTATAGTATATCTTATTCTTCTTGTGCTGAGACGTTTTTTTTTCTCTAGAAGATAAGAGAGAGAGAGAGAGAGAGAGAGGGGAGGGCTCTTTATCGCAGATACAACAGTCCACAGCACTGTCTCTCTGTATAGTACATCATGTCCCGATCTAACTTTGTTTTTAACGAGGTCACGATTCTGGCGCTCTGGAACGCATCGGTATCCAATGGATAAGCAGCTGCAAGACGACACACCCCTTTATGCATGAAGTTGGGCACGCCCCCAGCATGGAAACAGCTTCTCGTCGACTCGGCACATTGACCTGTCACAATGCAGGAGACAACTAGGGAAATATCACTGGGATGGAGTATGTTCATTTGGCTACAGAAAGAAAGAAAAGTTATCATCATTTCATAACTGTTTAATTTCCAAAGACCGGAAAGGGATTCATACTCGACGTGTTTACGTTTAGATTTTATTTTGGGATCTAGGATGGCAATTCCATGGAGAAGCCGGTAACATGTATTATGTGAGTTGTTTCCTATTGATAGAATACTGAGACCAAAGCTTCCTCCATAATCACAGCAAGGGATCAAACCCGACTGAAATCCTTTATACCAGAACATAGTTGTTATATTTGAATGTCACCAATTACGCATCGGTGTTCCGTTTGAAGGGATATGGATCATTTCGCCGCGGAGTGCCTTGTGTCTATGTCCAGTCGGGCTGTCGTTCACCCTAAAGAGAACAGAGAGTTCAAAACAGAACCAGCCTGCTATCCAAGGAACGATGGAGAAGACATGGTCAAAGACAACTCCTCTCTTTTCGTGGTGGCGAGGATTCTAGCGGATTTTAACCAGCAGGCACCCACGACCACTAGCGTTATTGCCGAGCAGGCACAAATAGCAGAAGGGTGCGTATCGCCAGCTCCAGTCACAGAGGATGGGAATACAGCCACACCTATCCTCGTCAGCCCCGCCGCCGACCTCACACAAAGAGGCAGTAAACGTGTCAGAGGTCGATCCGAACCGGAATCGCCTCAGAAAAAGCACAAATGTCATTATTCAGGTTGTGAAAAAGTTTACGGGAAGTCGTCCCACCTCAAAGCTCACCTAAGGACACACACAGGTCAGTTCCCTTTAAAACAATTTACATTCAAATACATTATTTACAGTGATATTAAACTCCCCATTATTTATTTTGTTCGGTTTCACTAGTAGCCTAGTCTTGTGAAGAACTGGGTGTGAATAGTGACCCTAAATTGGATGAGAGCCAACGCATTGATGCAATGCACAACGTGTCACACATACGGTCGCTCACGGTTAACTATTCTATTGATCCGTTTGCACATAAAACGCTTTTTTTTTAAAACACATGATCTAACTATTCTGTTAATATACAATTAACCCTGTAAACATCCCTCTCTGAAACACTGTTAAGAGCTGCAGCGAATGAGAGAGCTGCGTTACATTGTAGCCTGTATTTACTGGCCGGTGGATAAGTTGAGCGCGTGGAGAAAACACTCAACTCAATGACCTGCTGTATGGCTGATGTAGAACAGCAGGTGCAGCGTAATGGGATTCATACAACCCGACTATACCACTATGGGCTTTGTTTCAGTTGATAGAAAAACACAAGAAACACCGTGCACATAACAACAACAACAACAACAAAACTATTGGACTTTTATCAGAACACGTTTCTGAGAAAGTCAAATCAATGTATTAACTGTAAACTATAAATCCAATAGAAAAGGATGGAGAGAGAGAGAGATAGACAGAGAGGGTAAAGAGAGAAAGAGTGGGAGAGAGATGGTAAGTGTGACTCTAAGCTCTTTGTTTTGCTGTGGGAGGATGTACCACACCCCCTTCACTGGCTCCTCACTAGTTACCACAGCCACAAAGTCATAATTATGGAAAAACCGCACCTATTTCTGCAATTTATCTCCTTAAAATCGGATTTAAACCCTAACCTTAAATTAAGACAAAAAAACTATTTTTGTTTTCATGAATTTGTAAAAATATAAGCAATTTTCCACTTTGTGCTTGTGGTAACTAGTGACAACCCCTTCCCTGCCAAAACCAGAGTTCTCTCTCTCAGTCTCAGTCTCTCCCCCCCTCTCTCTCTTTCTCTCTCTCTCTGTCGGCTCCAGGCCCAGCCCCAGACACACACTCTGCCTGCCTTACAGCCGATCTGTCCAGCAACAGACTCAGCTAGCAGAGCTCAGACACAGATGAGTGTTTCCCATAAGATGCTTCATATCACATCATTAGGTGGGACATATAAACTCCACAACCGTAATCCATGTTATTACCACGTGATAAAGCAGTGTGTCAGAGCTCAGACACAGGGAGTGTTTTCTATAGGATAAGATGCTTCATGTCATTAGACGGAGAACATAATGTCCTCAATCTGCCATCCTGTAGCTTTCTGAGACCCAGCAGTTCATTGTGGTCCTCTCTAATGGACGTGTTGTTTTTGTCCGTGTCCCTGAGGCCATACATGCCACTGTGTTGGGACTTGTTGTACCTTTGAGAGGTGCATTCTGGGCTTTTCAATGACATCACGTGTGTGAGGCTTCGACATCTTTTCTTCTCTGTTCTTCAAAAAAAGCTACCATCACAAGTAGCATCACAAGTAGCATCACAAGTAGCATCACAAGTAGCATCACAAGTAGCATCACAAGTACCAGCACAAGTACCATCACAAGTACCATCACAAGTACCATCACAAGTACCAGCACAATTAGCATCACAAGTACCATCACAAGTACCATCACAATTAGCATCACAATTAGCATCACAATTACCAGCACAATTAGCATCACAAGTACCATCACAATTACCATCTCAATTAGCATCACAATTAGCATCACAAGTACCATCACAATTACCATCACAATTAGCATTGTGATTACCAGCACAATAACCATCACAATTAGCATCACAATTACCATCACAATTACCAGCACAATTAGCATCACAATTAGCATCATGATTACCTGCACAATTTCCATCACAATTTGCACATTTTATGGTAAGTGTGTGTAATTGTGTAAATATAATTTTTGTGAGTTTGGTATTCACATGCTTTCTAAGAGGTAAATACTTCAGGAATAGTTTGGTGAGTTTTCAGAGCAATGTAATCATGTTGTCCCATTGAAATCAGACCTGTCCTCTGTATCTATGTTTTCTACCTACTGACCCAGTTTACATAATGTTTCATATTTACTATCAACCCGAGACCTGATGGCAGTACACATACAAAAAAATGACGAAATAACTACCCCACCCCCTCCCCACACACAACCCTCCCCCATGTAATTTTCCTCCCAACCCTTGTGTTGATGAGGATAGAGCATGTTGTGACAAGGTAGTCATCACCCCCCCCCCCCCACTGCTACTACTCTCTGTTATTATCTATGCATAGTCACTTTAATAACTCTACCTATATGTACATATGACCTCAGCTAACCGGTACCTCCTGTATATAGCCTCCACATTGACTCTGTTCCGTAACACCCTGTATATAGCCTCCACATTGACTCTGTACCGTGATATCCTGTATATAGCCTCCACATGGACTCTGTACCAGTACCCCCTGTATATAGCCTCCACATTGACTCTGTACCGGTACCCCCTGTATATAGCCTCCACATTGACTCTGTACCGTAACACCCTGTATATAGCCTCCACATTGACTCTGTACCGTAACACCCTGTATATAGCCTCCACATTGACTCTGTACCGTAATACCCTGTATATAGCCTCCACATTGACTCTGTACCGTAACACCCTGTATATAACCTCCACATTGACTCTGTACCGTAATACCCTGTATATAGCCTCCACATTGACTCTGTACCGTAATACCCTGTATATAGCCTCCACATTGACTCTGTACCGTAATACCCTGTATATAGACTCCACATTTACTCTGTACCGGTACCCCCTGTATATAGCCTCCACATTGACTCTGTACCGTAACACCCTGTATATAGCCTCCACATTGACTCTGTACCGTAATACCCTGTATATAGCCCCGCTATTGTTATTTTGCTCTTTCACACTTAATTTTATGAGGCGGTAGATGGGGATAGGGTTAGAGGGGAGTACCAGAGATGTGTAGATGGATAGGGTTAGGGTTAGAGGGGAGTAACAGAGATGTGTAAATGGGGTTAGGGTTAGAGGGGAGTAACAGAGATGCCCATCCCCTGACCCCATAACTAGTCTAGGAGCCTTGAATAGTCTTAGGCTGCGTCCCAAATGTCTCCCTATTCCCTATTTAGTGCACTACTTTTAACCAGGGCCCTTAGGGATATGCACTATTAGAAAAAAACAGGATGCTATTTGGAACTGTCATAGACAGCAAAACACTGACAGCCCACAGAAAGAATACAATATACAGATATTATATAGACATATTATTATATTGGTGATTGAAATGAGCTGTTATGCAAGGATTCATCCGGTCCACAGCTGGAAGGGGTTGGCCTGTTGGCTCTTTTCGTTTTTCCATGTAACACGTCTCGACGAGGACTTTATCTGTGACGATCAAAGCCTCCCTAGACTTTCAGAAGCTTTAGTAGACGACAACTACAGAAGACAGATGGAACCGATGCTCCGTGAACGTTACGCTATAGGATCTGCAACAGATACGTTCCTAGATAGATCGATACAAGTGATTCGTTTGTGGTCGTTTGGTGTCTCTGGACGGTGACCGAATGATGCAGATGTTCTGTACTCGACTACTAACCCTACCCCCATCCCGTCTAACCCTACCCCCATCCCCTCTAACCCTACCCTACCCCCATCCCCTCTAACCCTACCCCCATCCCCTCTAACCCTACCCTACCCCCATCCCCTCTAACCCTACCCTACCCCCATCCCGTCTAACCCTACCCCCATCCCCTCTAACCCTACCCTACCCCCATCCCCTCTAACCCTACCCCCATCCCATCTAACCCTACCCCCATCCCCTCTAACCCTACCCCCATCCCATCTAACCCTACCCTACCCCCATCCCATCGAACCCTACCCCCATCCCATCTAACCCTACCCTACCCCCATCCCATCTAACCCTACCCCCATCCCCTCTAACTCCACCCTACCCCCATCCCATCTAACCCTACCCTACCCCCATCCCATCTAACCCTACCCTACCCCCATCCCATCTACCCCTACCCCCATCCCCTCTAACCCTACCCCTACCCCCATCCCATCTAACCCTACCCTACCCCCATCCCCTCTAACCCTACCCCTACCCCCATCCCATCTAACCCTACCCTACCCCCATCCCCTCTAACCCTACCCTACCCCCATCCCTCTAACCCTACCCTACCCCCATCCCATCTAACCCTACCCTACCCCCATCCCCTCTAACCCTACCCCCATCCCATCTAACCCTACCCTTCCCCCATCCCCTCTAACCCTACCCCTACCCCCATCCCCTCTAACCCTACCCTACCCCCATCCCATCTAACCCTACCCCCATCCCATCTAACCCTACCCTACCCCCATCCCCTCTAACCCTACCCCTACCCCCATCCCCTCTAACCCTACCCTACCCCCATCCCATCTAACGCTACCCTACCCCCATCCCCTCTAACCCTACCCCTACCCCCATCCCCTCTAACCCTACCCCTACCCCCATCCCCTCTAACCCTACCCTACCCCCATCCCATCTAACCCTACCCTACCCCCATCCCCTCTAACCCTACCCCTACCCCCATCCCCTCTAACCCTACCCTACCCCCATCCCATCTAACCCTACCCTACCCCCATCCCCTCTAACCCTACCCCCATCCCATCCCCTCTAACCCTACCCCCATCCCATCTAACCCTACCCTACCCCCATCCCATCTAACCCTAACCCTACCCCCATCCCATCTAACCCTACCCCCATCCCATCTAACCCTACCCCCATCCCATCTAACTCCACCCTACCCCCATCCCATCTAACCCTACCCCTACCCCCATCCCATCTAACCCTACCCTACCCCCATCCCATCTAACCCTACCCTACCCCCATCCCATCTAACCCTACCCCTACCCCCATCCCCTCTAACCCTACCCTACCCCCATCCCATCTAACCCTACCCTACCCCCATCCAATCTAACCCTACCCCCATCCCATCTAACCCTACCCCCATCCCATCTAACCCTACCCTACCCCCATCCCCTCTAACCCTACCCCCATCCCATCCCCTCTAACCCTACCCCCATCCCATCTAACCCTACCCCCATCCCATCTAACCCTACCCTACCCCCATCCCATCTAACCCTACCCTACCCCCATCCCATCTAACCCTACCCCTACCCCCATCCCATCTAACCCTACCCCTACCCCCATCCCCTCTAACCCTACCCCCATCCCATCTAACCCTACCCCTACCCCCATCCCCTCTAACCCTACCCTACCCCCATCCCATCTAACCCTACCCTACCCCCATCCCCTCTAACCCTACCCTACCCCCATCCCCTCTAACCCTACCCTACCCCCATCCCATCTAACCCTACCCCCATCCCCTCTAACCCTACCCTACCCCCATCCCATCTAACCCAACCCCCATACCATCTAACCCTACCCCCATACCATCTAACCCTACCCCCATCCCCTCTAACCCTACCCCCATCCCCTCTAACCCTACCCCCATCCCCTCTAACCCTACCCCCATCCCATCTAACCCCATCCATCTACACATCTCTGTTACTCCCATCTAACCCTAACCCTATCCATCTACACATCTCTGATACTCCCCTCTAACCCTAACCCTAATCCCATCTACACATCTCTGTTACACCCCTCTAACCCTAACCCCATCTACACATCTCTGATACTCCCCTCTAACCCTAACCCCATCTACACATCTCTGTTACTCCCCTCTAACCCTAACCCCATCCACACATCTCTGATACTCCCCTCTAACCCTAACCCTATCCTAGTGCCTAGTTAAATAAAGGTTAAATAAAATAAAATTTGAAAAACGATCAGATCAGAACATCTGAACAATACTGTAAGGTAAGTTATCTCCTGACCAGAAATTCTCCTGACCTTGGTCCTGAATATCAAGTGAGTCTAGACCTGCAGTCAAAATCCCGAACGTAGCACTTCAATGAACAACATTCATAGTCTGTGAGTTTGGGTGTGAACTCCTGAAATATAATCGTCCTTCCACTCACTTTATTATTCTAGTGAGACGGCACTGCACCCACAACACGGGGGCAATCAGCCATTTTGTCTAGACTGCTGTGCTGAGCTAGTGTTCTACGTGTGGAGAAGGGAGACTGGTCCTTAAGCTGCTGATAGACAGCAGGGGGGTCAGTTCGTTTTCAATGAAGACTAGACGTGGTTTGGGGGGGGGGTGGATTCTATCCAGGCAGAGCGGTCGGGGCGGTGCTCATGCCGATGACTGCCACTCCAGTGAGGCTGAGAAAATAGAAACCTGTCCTATTTATGAAGCAGTGGTGTCATTGTTGACCAATCACGGGAGACGACGCAGCCTGTTGGGGCGATTCGTCAGCTCCGTACGGCCTTTGTCCTCTTCAGCTAGCTGGCTAACAACGAGCAATTTAAACACATACGTTTAACGATAAGTTTCACGTTTCATGTTTTTCAATTCGACGTCACCTGCACAGGTACAGTGAAATGCCTTTTTTTCAAACTCAAAACCCAACAATGCAATCATTTATAACAATGTATTACTAGACAAAAAACGATAAATAAGAATAAATATGAAGAACACAATAAGTAAGTAAGAATACTATATACAGGGTCAGTTAGTACCACACTATATACAGGGTCAGTTAATACTATATACAGGGTCAGTTAATACCATACTATATACAGGGTCAGTTTAATACTATATACAGGGTCAGTTAATACCACACTATATACAGGGTCAGTTAATACCATACTATATACAGGGTCAGTTAATACCATACTATATACAGGGTCAGTTTAATACTATATACAGGGTCAGTTAATACCATACTATATACAGGGTTAGTTAGTACCATACTATATACAGGGTCAGTTAATACCATACTATATACAGGGTCAGTTTAATACTATATACAGGGTCAGTTAATACCACCCTATATACAGGGTCAGTTAATACCATACTAAATACAGGGTCAGTTAATACCATACTATATACAGGGTCAGTTAATACCATACTATATACAGGGTCAGTTAATACCATACTGTATACAGGGTTAGTTAATACCATACAGGGTCAGTTAGTACCATACTATATACAGGGTCAGTTAATACCATACTATATACAGGGTCAGTTAATACCATACAGGGTCAGTTAGTACCATACTATATACAGGGTCAGTTAGCACCATACTATATACAGGGTCAGTTAATACCATACTATATACAAGATCAGTTAATACCATACCATATACAGGGTCAGTTAATACCATACTATATACAGGGTCAGTTAATACCATAATATATACAGGGTCAGTTAGTACCATACTATATACAGGGTTAGTTAATACCATACTATATACAGGGTCAGTTAGTACCATACTATATACAGGGTCAGTTAATACCATACTATATACAGGGTCAGTTAATACCATACTATATACAGGGTCAGTTAATACCATACTATATACAGAGTCAGTTAATACCATACTATATACAGGGTCAGTTAATACCATACTATATACAGGGTCAGTTAATACCATACTATACAGGGTCAGTTAGTACCATACCATATACAGGGTCAGTTAATACCACACTATACAGGGTCAGTTAGTACCATACCATATACAGGGTCAGTTAATACCATACTATATACAGGGTCAGTTTAATACTATATACAGGGTCAGTTAATACCATACTATATACAGGGTCAGTTAGTACCAT
>NW_027013009.1:426197-442397 GCF_036934945.1 Oncorhynchus masou masou
CACTTTACCTCGGGTAGTCTTAGTCTATACAACTACCTCCTCCACTTTACCTCGGGTAGTCTACACAACTACCTCCTCCACTTTACCTCGGGTAGTCTTAGTCTACACAACTACCTCCTCCACTTTACCTCGGGTAGTCTATACAACTACCTCCTCCACTTTACCTCAGGTAGTCTACACAACTACCTCCTCCACTTTACCTCAGGTAGTCTACACAACTACCTCCTCCACTTTACCTCAGGTAGTCTATACAACTACCTCCTCCACTTTACCTCAGGTAGTCTATACAACTACCTCCTCCACTTTACCTCAGGTAGTCTACACAACTACCTCCTCCACTTTACCTCAGGTAGTCTATACAACTACCTCCTCCACTTTACCTCAGATAGTCTACACAACTACCTCCTCCACTTTACCTCAGGTAGTCTATACAACTACCTCCTCCACTTTACCTCAGGTAGTCTACACAACCACCTCCTCCACTTTACCTCAGGTAGTCTACACAACTACCTCCTCCACTTTACCTCAGGTAGTCTATACAACCACCTCCTCCACTTTACCTCGGGAAAATAGGGACAGTGTTTTATAAATTGCCCCTCTGAGAGGCTTTATTGGTTCTGTTCATGAAGTAGCTCACGGATGACATTTATCCCGGTGAAGTTTGAACCTGACCTTCCGTGTGAAGAAAGAAAGTGTCGGTTGGTCTTTGTCAATGTTATAGCTGCTAAGCTGAAGCCGACACGTCTGTATCTCTCTTTCTCAACTCTCTCTCTGTCATTCTGTCCAGTGTGCAGTTGGGAACGTTCAACACATGTTGTGTTTGGCTCAGTGTTCACACAGCTGTTTAAGTACACAGAGAAATTATGGCACATGGAAGTGAAAGCAACAGTTTCCAGTTGTTGGTTACCCCTCCCTCTCTCTCCCTCTCTCCCTCTCTCCCTCTCCCTCTCTCTCTCTCTCTCCCCCTCTCTCTCCCCCTCTCTCTCTCTCTCTCTCTCTCTCTCTCTCTCTCTCTCTCTCTCTCTCTCTCTCTCTCTCTCTCTCTCTCTCTCTCTCACACACTATTTAGGTCTCTTTCTCCCCCATACTCTCTCTCTCTCTCTCCTGGCTTTTGACTGCTCAGCGCTGCAACTGGCTCGGTCAGATAATGTTTTCAGTCTCGCTCCCCTCTCGTTGGGTAATCAGAGAATGTGGGTCATTTGAGTTCAGCTCTGGCTCAGCCAACACAGTTTGTCCCCGAAGTAGCTCTCTCTCTCTCTCCCTCCCCCTAATTCTCTTTCTGCTTTCTCTCTCTCTCTCTCTCTCTCTCTCTCTCTCTCTCTCTCACTCTCTTTCTGCTTCTCTCTCTTTTTTTTCTGCATCTCTCTCTCTCTCTCTCTCTCTGTATCTCTCTCTCTCTGTCCCTCTCTCTCTCTCTCTCTCTCTCTCTCTCTCTCTCTCTCTCTCTCTCTCTCTCTCTCTCTGTCCCTCTCTCTCTCTCTCTCTCCCTCTCTCTCTCTCTGTATCTCTCTCTCTCTCTCTCTCTCTCTCTCTCTCCTCTCTCTCTCTCTCTCTCTCTCTCCCTCTCTCTCTCTCTCTCTCCCTCCTCTCTCTCTCTCTCTGTGTCTCTCTCTCCCTCTCCCTCTCTCTCCCCCTCTCTCTCTCTCTCTCTCTCTCTCTCTCTCTCTCTCTCTCTCTCTCTCTCTCTCTGGCTCTCTCTCTGTCTCTCTCTCTTTCCCTCTCTCTCTCTCTCTCTCTCTCTCTCTCTCTCTCTCTCTCTCTCTCTCTCTCTCTCTCTCCCTCTCTCCCCCTCTCTCTCTCTCTCTCTCTCTCTCTCTCTCTCTCTCTCTCTCTCTGTCTCTCTCAGGACCTTTCACACCACTCCAGTGTGTAGCAGCAGAGCAGAGAGAACAGGGAGTTCCCTCTTAGCGTGAAGCTCTTTCAGTACTAGGAACTCCCTGTCTTTTAAAAACCTTTTTTTTTGTGTCAAATGTCAATGAAAGCTGGTTTGTGTCTATTTACCTTTATTGACTTCGTTGACATTTGACTTTAAAATGTATTTTGACTCATTCGTAAGAACCTGACTGAACTTGAAATGTAAACGTTGTAGTGAATTGGTTAACATTGCTATGCTGATTACTGTCCAAATGTATTAAAAAATAATAATAATTGTAATCAAGAGATCATCATACATATTTTTTTTTATTTTTTTTGTGTGGTTTTCTTCTGCACTTAAATAATTGTAATGAACTTGAAAAAGGGTGCAGGGTGTTGCCCTCTGTTCTATGTAGTCACGGAACACAGCTGAGAGCCAATGAAATAGCAGCAGACTGTCTGCTGATAAGTGCTCAGCGTAGTAGTGAGTGTCTGAGTAGCTTCGCGTTGTGTCTGCTGTAAGAGACAGTCACAGCAACCCGGAGCGCAGGGCTTCGGCACTTAGACACTCCAGGTGTCAGTTAGGAATTAACAACGGCCCAGCAACCCTCCCCTCCCCTTCCCTTTCAGGATCTAAAGACAAGGGACTTACATCCCAAATGGCACCCTATTCCAAATGGCACCCGATTTGGGGTGGCAGGGTAGCCTAGTGCTTAGAGCGTTGGACTAGTAACCGAAAGGTTGCAAGTTCGAATCCCCGAGCTGACAAGGTACAAATCTGTCGTTCTGCCCCTGAACAAGGCAGTTAACCCACTGTTCCTAGGCCGTCATTGAAAATAAGAATTTGTTCTTAACTGACTTGCCTAGTAAAAAAAAAGGTAAAAATCCCTACATAGTGCACTACTTTGGTGCCCTGGTCAATAGGGCTCTGGTCAAAAGTAGTGCACTCTGTAGGGAATAGGGTGCCATTTGGGAAGGTCGACAGGGAGAACTCTAATCTTGAGAACAGTTTAAATGGCTGACACTGGAACATAGCGTTTCCTTTGTGGACTTTAAAGGGACACTTCACCCATTTTAAACATCGTATATATCTCCACTATCTTCAGCAACGTACCAGTGGTACAGAACAGGATGTTCCAATAGGGATTGGTTTGAGTGCCCCTTTATGTTGAAAGTAAGCATTGCTTTGAAACACACTGCTCTCCTTTGGAACCAGAGAGAGAGAGCCTCTCTCAAGGGGGGATTGTGGGAACAATAGTAATGTTCACTGTTTTTCTCTTGTTTAACTCCTAAAACACATGTTGCTACCCGGCTTAATGAGTCAGAGGTTTCCCTTTGTAAGGTAGTACAGTCTGTACTATAGTAGAGTAGTCAGTCTTCAGTCTGTACTATAGTAGAGTAGTCAGTCTTCAGTCTGTACTATAGTAGAGTAGTCAATCTACAGTCTGTACTATAGTAGAGTAGTCAGTCTACAGTCTGTACTATAGTAGAGTAGTCAGTCTTCAGTCTGTACTATAGTAGATTAGTCAGTCTTCAGTCTGTACTATAGTAGAGTAGTCAGTCTTCAGTCTGTACTATAGTAGAGTAGTCAGTCATAGTAGAGTAGTCAGTCTTCAGTCTGTACTATAGTAGAGTAGTCAGTCTTCAGTCTGTACTATAGTAGAGTAGTCAGTCTACAGTCTGTACTATAGTAGAGTAGTCAGTCTACAGTCTGTACTATAGTAGAGTAGTCAGTCTACAGTCTGTACTATAGTAGAGTAGTCAGTCTACAGTCTGTACTATAGTAGAGTAGTCAGTCTTCAGTCTGTACTATAGTAGATTAGTCAGTCTTCAGTCTGTACTATAGTAGAGTAGTCAGTCTTCAGTCTGTACTTTAGTAGAGTAGTCAGTCTTCAGTCTATACTATAGTAGAGTAGTCAGTCTTCAGTCTGTACTATAGTAGAGTAGTCAGTCTTCAGTCTGTACTATAGTAGAGTAGTCAGTCTACAGTCTGTACTATAGTAGAGTAGTCAGTCTACAGTCTATACTATAGTAGAGTAGTCAGTCTACAGTCTGTACTATAGTAGAGTAGTCAGTCTTCAGTCTGTACTATAGCACAGTAGTCAGTCTTCAGTCTGTACTATAGTAGAGTAGTCAGTCTACAGTCTGTACTATAGTAGAGTAGTCAGTCTTCAGTCTGTACTATAGCACAGTAGTCAGTCATAGTAGAGTAGTCAGTCTTCAGTCTGTACTATAGTAGAGTAGTCAGTCTACAGTCTGTACTATAGCACAGTAGTCAGTCATAGTAGAGTAGTCAGTCTTCAGTTTGTACTATAGTAGAGTAGTCAGTCTACAGTCTGTACTATAGTAGAGTAGTCAGTCTACAGTCTGTACTATAGTAGAGTAGTCAGTCTTCAGTCTGTACTATAGTAGATTAGTTAGTCTTCAGTCTGTACTATAGTAGAGTAGTCAGTCTTCAGTCTGTACTTTAGTAGAGTAGTCAGTCTTCAGTCTATACTATAGTAGAGTAGTCAGTCTTCAGTCTGTACTATAGTAGAGTAGTCAGTCTTCAGTCTGTACTATAGTAGAGTAGTCAGTCTTCAGTCTGTACTTTAGTAGAGTAGTCAGTCTTCAGTCTATACTATAGTAGAGTAGTCAGTCTTCAGTCTGTACTATAGTAGAGTAGTCAGTCTTCAGTCTGTACTATAGCTCAGTAGTCAGTCATAGTAGAGTAGTCAGTCTTCAGTCTGTACTATAGCACAGTAGTCAGTCTTCAGTCTGTACTATAGTAGAGTAGTCAGTCTTCAGTCTGTACTATAGCACAGTAGTCAGTCTTCAGTCTGTACTATAGTAGAGTAGTCAGTCTTCAGTCTGTACTATAGCACAGTAGTCAGTCATAGTACAGTAGTCAGTCTTCAGTCTGTACTATAGTAGAGTAGTCAGTCTTCAGTCTGTACTATAGTAGAGTAGTCAGTCTTCAGTCTGTACTATAGCACAGTAGTCAGTCTTCAGTCTGTACCATAGCACAGTAGTCAGTCATAGTACAGTAGTCAGTCTTCAGTCTGTACTATAGCACAGTAGTCAGTCATAGTACAGTAGTCAGTCTTCAGTCTGTACTATAGTATAGTAGTCAGTCTTCAGTCTGTACCATAGTAGAGTAGTCAGTCTTCAGTCTGTACTATAGCACAGTAGTCAGTCAAAGTAGAGTAGTCAGTCTTCAGTCTGTACTATAGTAGAGTAGTCAGTCTACAGTCTGTACTATAGTAGAGTAGTCAGTCTTCAGTCTGTACTATAGTAGAGTAGTCAGTCTTCAGTCTGTACTATAGCACAGTAGTCAGTCATAGTACAGTAGTCAGTCTTCAGTCTGTACTATAGTAGAGTAGTCAGTCTTCAGTCTGTACTATAGCACAGTAGTCAGTCATAGTACAGTAGTCAGTCTTCAGTCTGTACTATAGTAGAGTAGTCAGTCTTCAGTCTGTACCATAGCACAGTAGTCAGTCTTCAGTCTGTACTATAGTAGAGTAGTCAGACTTCAGTCTGTACTATAGTAGAGTAGTCAGTCTTCAGTCTGTACTATAGTAGAGTAGTCAGTCTTCAGTCTGTACTATAGTAGAGTAGTCAGTCTTCAGTCTGTACTATAGTAGAGTAGTCAGTCTTCAGTCTGTACTATAGCAAAGTAGTCAGTCATAGTAGAGTAGTCAGTCTTCAGTCTGTACTATAGTAGAGTAGTCAGTCTTCAGTCTGTACTATAGCACAGTAGTCAGACTTCAGTCTGTACTATAGTAGAGTAGTCAGTCTTCAGTCTGTACTATAGTAGAGTAGTCAGTCTTCAGTCTGTACTATAGCACAGTAGTCAGTCATAGTAGAGTAGTCAGTCTTCAGTCTGTACTATAGTAGAGTAGTCAGTCATAGTAGAGTAGTCAGTCTTCAGTCTGTACTATAGTAGAGTAGTCAGTCATAGTAGAGTAGTCAGTCTTCAGTAGAGTAGTCAGTCTTCAGTCTGTACTATAGCACAGTAGTCAGTCATAGTAGAGTAGTCAGTCTTCAGTCTGTACTATAGTAGAGTAGTCAGTCTTCAGTCTGTACTATAGTAGAGTAGTCAGTCTTCAGTCTGTACTATAGTAGAGTAGTCAGTCTTCAGTCTGTACCATAGTAGAGTAGTCAGTCATAGTAGAGTAGTCAGTCTTCAGTCTGTACTATAGTAGAGTAGTCAGTCTTCAGTCTGTACTATAGCACAGTAGTCAGACTTCAGTCTGTACTATAGTAGAGTAGTCAGTCTTCAGTCTGTACTATAGTAGAGTAGTCAGTCTTCAGTCTGTACTATAGCACAGTAGTCAGTCATAGTAGAGTAGTCAGTCTTCAGTCTGTACTATAGTAGAGTAGTCAGTCATAGTAGAGTAGTCAGTCTTCAGTAGAGTAGTCAGTCTTCAGTCTGTACTATAGCACAGTAGTCAGTCATAGTAGAGTAGTCAGTCTTCAGTCTGTACTATAGTAGAGTAGTCAGTCTTCAGTCTGTACTATAGTAGAGTAGTCAGTCTTCAGTCTGTACTATAGTAGAGTAGTCAGTCTTCAGTCTGTACCATAGTAGAGTAGTCAGTCTTCAGTCTGTACCATAGCACAGTGCACGGTGGAGGCCAACATCAGCAGGGATAGTTCAGGTTACAGTGGACCGTCACCAGACAGGCGTTGTGTGATTTCCAGGAAAATGAGGAGGTTCTTCCCTGTGGAGCTACACACACACACACACACACACACACACACACACACACACACACACACACACACACACACACACACACACACACACACACACACACACACACACACACACACACACACACACACACACACACACACACACATAATGCAGCTACAGCAATCTTTTATCTCACCTTCATTTGACCAGGAAGTCTCATGAGGTTTGATCTATTCGTCTCACCAGGAAGTCTCTTGAGTCTGCCACTACTAGTCAACACAGTGTCCAGTCTCCTAGTCAACACAGTGTCCAGTCTCCTAGTCTACTAGGTAACACAGTGTCCAGTCTCCTAGGTAACACAGTGTTCAGTCTCCCAGTCTCCTAGGTAACAGTGTCCAGTGTCCAGTCTCCCAGTCTACTAGGTAACACAGTGTCCAGTCTCCAGTCTCCTAGTCTACTAGGTAACACAGTGTCCTAGTCTACTAGGTAACACAGTGTCCAGTCTCCCAGTCTACTAGGTAACACAGTGTCCAGTCTACTAGGTAACACAGTGTCCAGTCTCCCAGTCTACTAGGTAACACAGTGTCCAGTCTCCCAGTCTACTAGTCTACTAGGTAACACAGTGTCCAGTCTCCCAGTCTACTAGGTAACACAGTGTCCAGTCTCCTAGTCTACTAGGTAACACAGTGTCCAGTCTCCCAGTCTACTAGGTAACACAGTGTTCAGTCTCCCAGTCTACTAGGTAACACAGTGTCCAGTCTCCCAGTCTACTAGGTAACACAGTGTCCAGTCTCCCAGTCAACTAGGTAGCACAGTGTCCAGTCTCCTAGTCTACTAGGTAACACAGTGTCCAGTCTCCCAGTCTCCCAGTCTACTAGGTAACACAGTGTCCAGTCTCCCAGTCTACTAGGTAACACAGTGTCCAGTCTCCCAGTCTACTTGGTAACACAGTGTTCAGTCTCCCAGTCTCCTAGTCTACTAGGTAACACAGTGTCCAGTCTCCCAGTCTCCTAGGTAACACAGTGTCCAGTCTCCTAGTCTACTAGGTAACACAGTGTCCAGTCTCCCAGTCTACTAGGTAACACAGTGTCCAGTCTCCTAGTCTACTAGGTAACACAGTGTCCAGTCTCCCAGTCAACACAGTGTCCAGTCTCCTAGTCTCCTAGGTAACACAGTGTCCAGTCTCCCAGTCTACTACTACTAGGTAACACAGTGTCCAGTCTCCCAGTCTACTAGGTAACACAGTGTCCAGTCTCCTAGTCTACTAGGTAACACAGTGTCCAGTCTCCCAGTCTACTAGGTAACACAGTGTCCAGTCTCCCAGTCTACTACTACTAGGTAACACAGTGTCCAGTCTCCCAGTCTCCTAGGTAACACAGTGTCCAGACTCCTAGTCTACTAGGTAACACAGTGTCCAGTCTCCCAGTCTACTAGGTAACACAGTGTCCAGTCTCCCAGTCTACTAGGTAACACAGTGTCCAGTCTCCTAGTCTACTAGGTAACACAGTGTCCAGTCTCCTAGTCTACTAGGTAACACAGTGTCCAGTCTCCTAGTCTACTAGGTAACACAGTGTCCAGTCTCCCAGTCTGCCAGTCTCCCAGTCTACTAGGTAACACAGTGTCCAGTCTCCCAGTCTGCCAGTCTCCCAGTCTACTAGGTAACACAGTGTCCAGTCTCCCAGTCTCCCAGTCTACTAGGTAACACAGTGTCCAGTCTCCCAGTCTACTAGGTAACACAGTGTCCAGTCTCCCAGTCTACTAGGTAACACAGTGTTCAGTCTCCCAGTCTACTAGGTAACACAGTGTCCAGTCTCCCAGTCTACTAGGTAACACAGTGTCCAGTCTCCCAGTCAACTAGGTAGCACAGTGTCCAGTCTCCTAGTCTACTAGGTAACACAGTGTCCAGTCTCCCAGTCTCCCAGTCTACTAGGTAACACAGTGTCCAGTCTCCCAGTCTACTAGGTAACACAGTGTCCAGTCTCCCAGTCTACTTGGTAACACAGTGTTCAGTCTCCCAGTCTCCTAGTCTACTAGGTAACACAGTGTCCAGTCTCCCAGTCTCCTAGGTAACACAGTGTCCAGTCTCCTAGTCTACTAGGTAACACAGTGTCCAGTCTCCTAGTCTACTAGTTAACACAGTGTCCAGTCTCCCAGTCTACTAGGTAACACAGTTTCCAGTCTCCTAGTCTACTAGGTAACACAGTGTCCAGTCTCCTAGTCTACTAGGTAACACAGTGTCCAGTCTCCCAGTCTACTAGGTAACACAGTGTCCAGTCTCCTAGTCTACTAGGTAACACAGTGTCCAGTCTCCCAGTCAACACAGTGTCCAGTCTCCTAGTCTCCTA
The DNA here is from genome assembly GCF_036934945.1 of Oncorhynchus masou masou. Lineage (NCBI taxonomy): Eukaryota > Metazoa > Chordata > Actinopteri > Salmoniformes > Salmonidae > Oncorhynchus > Oncorhynchus masou. The sequence continues at coordinate 435,072 of NW_027013009.1, forward strand.
GGTAACACAGTGTCCAGTCTCCCAGTCTACTACTACTAGGTAACACAGTGTCCAGTCTCCCAGTCTACTAGGTAACACAGTGTCCAGTCTCCTAGTCTACTAGGTAACACAGTGTCCAGTCTCCCAGTCTACTAGGTAACACAGTGTCCAGTCTCCCAGTCTACTACTACTAGGTAACACAGTGTCCAGTCTCCCAGTCTCCTAGGTAACACAGTGTCCAGACTCCTAGTCTACTAGGTAACACAGTGTCCAGTCTCCCAGTCTACTAGGTAACACAGTGTCCAGTCTCCCAGTCTACTAGGTAACACAGTGTCCAGTCTCCTAGTCTACTAGGTAACACAGTGTCCAGTCTCCTAGTCTACTAGGTAACACAGTGTCCAGTCTCCTAGTCTACTAGGTAACACAGTGTCCAGTCTCCCAGTCTGCCAGTCTCCCAGTCTACTAGGTAACACAGTGTCCAGTCTCCCAGTCTGCCAGTCTCCCAGTCTACTAGGTAACACAGTGTCCAGTCTCCTAGCCTCCTAGTCTACTAGGTAACACAGTGTCCAGTCTCCCAGTCTACTAGGTAACACAGTGTCCAGTCTCCTAGTCTACTAGGTAACACAGTGTCCAGTCTCCTAGTCTACTAGGTAACACAGTGTCCAGTCTCCCAGTCTGCCACTCTCCCAGTCTACTAGGTAACACAGTGTCCAGTCTCCCAGTCTCCCAGTCTACTAGGTAACACAGTGTCCAGTCTCCCAGTCTACTAGGTAACACAGTGTCCAGTCTCCCAGTCTACTAGGTAACACAGTGTCCAGTCTCCCAGTCTACTAGGTAACACAGTGTCCAGTCTCCTAGTCTACTAGGTAACACAGTGTCCAGTCTCCCAGTCTACTAGGTAACACAGTGTCCAGTCTCCCAGTCTACTAGGTAGCACAGTGTCCAGTCTCCTAGTCTACTAGGTAACACAGTGTCCAGTCTCCTAGTCTACTAGGTAACACAGTGTCCAGTCTCCTAGTCTACTAGGTAACACAGTGTTCATTCTCCCAGTCTACTAGGTAACACAGTGTCCAGTCTCCCAGTCTACTAGGTAACACAGTGTCCAGTCTCCCAGTCTACTAGGTAACACAGTGTCCAGTCTCCCAGTCTACTAGGTAACACAGTGTCCAGTCTCCCAGTCTACTAGGTAACACAGTGTCCAGTCTCCTAGTCTACTAGGTAACACAGTGTCCAGTCTCCTAGTCTACTAGGTAACACAGTGTCCAGTCTCCTAGTCTACTAGGTAACACATTGTTCAGTCTCCCAGTCTGCCAGTCTCATAGGGAACAGTGTCCAGTGTCCAGTCTCCCAGTCTCCTAGGTAACACAGAGGGACAATCCTTCCTCTCTTACACTTTAAACTCCCCTTCCCTCCGCCCCCTAATCACACACAGAACCTGCTACATACAGAAGTCCTGCTACGTTGACCAATGAGGTAATACCATAGGGCGGATTCTCACTCTATAGAGTCATCGGGACAACATTTACATAATATTTACATACAGAAGTCCTGCTACGTTGACCAATGAGGTAATACCATAGGGCTGATTCTCACTCTATAGAGTCATCGGGACAACATTTACATAATATTTACATACAGAAGTCCTGCTACGTTAACCAATGAGGTAATACTATAGGGCGGATTCTCACTCTATAGAGTTATCGGGACAACATTTACATAATATTTACATACAGAAGTCCTGCTACGTTGACCAATGAGGTAATACCATAGGGCGGATTCTCACTCTATAGAGTCATCGGGACAACATTTACATAATATTTACATACAGAAGTCCTGCTACGTTGACCAATGAGGTAATACCATAGGGCGGATTCTCACTCTATAGAGTCATCGGGACAACATTTACATAATATTTACATACAGAAGTCCTGCTACGTTGACCAATGAGGTAATACCATAGGGCGGATTCTCACTCTACAGAGTCATCGGGACAACATTTACATTATATTTACATACAGAAGTCCTGCTACGTTGACCAATGAGGTAATACCATAGGGCGGATTCTCACTCTATAGAGTTATCGGGACAACATTTACATAATATTTACATACAGAAGTCCTGCTACGTTGACCAATGAGGTAATACCATAGGGCGGATTCTCACTCTATAGAGTCATCGGGACAACATTTACATAATATTTACATACAGAAGTCCTGCTACGTTGACCAATGAGGTAATACCATAGGGCGGATTCTCACTCTATAGAGTCATCGGGACAACATTTACATAATATTTACATACAGAAGTCCTGCTACGTTGACCAATGAGGTAATACCATAGGGCGGATTCTCACTCTACAGAGTCATCGGGACAACATTTACATTATATTTACATACAGAAGTCCTGCTACGTTGACCAATGAGGTAATACCATAGGGCGGATTCTCACTCTATAGAGTTATCGGGACAACATTTACATAATATTTACATACAGAAGTCCTGCTACGTTGACCAATGAGGTAATACCATAGGGCGGATTCTCACTCTATAGAGTCATCGGGACAACATTTACATAATATTTACATACAGAAGTCCTGCTACGTTGACCAATGAGGTAGCGACGGGAAGGTCACGATCCAAGAGAAGGTTCAGCTCATTGGCTGAAAAGTATTCCCAGTTATCTCCCCTCAATTACCTTGTACCCCTCTGCCCATCGACCCGGTAATGGTACCCCGTGTATATAGCCGAATGATTGTTGCTCATTGTGTATTTATCAAGTAATGTTGGCCTATCAGAAATGAACTCTTACCCCTCTAATACGAATATAAAATACAGTGGGTCGACTTTACAACATTGCTGTCACACCCTGACCATAGTTTGCTTTGTATGTTTCAATGTTTTCTTTGGTCAGGGTGTGATCTGAGTGGGCATTCTATGTTGTGTGTCTAGTTTGTTTGTTTCTATGTTTTGTTTGGTCAGGGTGTGATCTGAGTGGGCATTCTATGTTGTGTGTCTAGTTTGTCTGTTTCTATGTTTTGTTTGGTCAGGGTGTGATCTGAGTGGGCATTCTATGTTGTGTGTCTAGTTTGTCTGTTTCTATGTTTTGTTTGGTTAGGGTGTGATCTGAGTGGGCATTCTATGTTGTGTGTCTAGTTTGTTTGTTTCTATGTTTTGTTTGGTCAGGGTGTGATCTGAGTGGGCATTCTATGTTGTGTGTCTAGTTTGTTTGTTTCTATGTTTTGTTTGGTCAGGGTGTGATCTGAGTGGGCATTCTATGTTGTGTGTCTAGTTTGTCTGTTTCTATGTTTTGTTTGGTCAGGGTGTGATCTGAGTGGGCATTCTATGTTGTGTGTATAGTTTGTCTGTTTCTATGTTTTGTTTGGTCAGGGTGTGATCTGAGTGGGCATTCTATGTTGTGTGTCTAGTGTGTCTGTTTCTATGTTTTGTTTGGTCAGGGTGTGATCTGAGTGGGCATTCTATGTTGTGTGTCTAGTGTGTCTGTTTCTGTGTTTTGTTTGGTCAGGGTGTGATCTGAGTGGGCATTCTATGTTGTGTGTCTAGTTTGTCTGTTTCTATGTTTTGTTTGGTCAGGGTGTGATCTGAGTGGGCATTCTATGTTTTTTGTCTAGTTTGTCTGTTTCTGTGGTTGGCCTGATATGGTTCTCAATCAGAGGCAGGTGTTAGTCATTGTCTCTGATTGGGAGCCATATTTAGGTAGCCTGTTTGGTGTTGGGGTTTGTGGGTGATTGTTCCTGTCTCTGTGTTTGCATCAGATAGGGCTGTCCCCCCCCCCCCCCAGGAGTTTAAAACCAGGAGTTTAAAACCCTATGACCTGGTTAGAAACAATCTGGTCCCGTCAACTGATGTGTTGCTATGTTGTACCCAGAGTTTTCCCTGGTTAGGTTAGCCTTCCAGAATAGGGAAAACTCTGGGCCCCAGGAATCCCCCCCCAGCCCCCACCAATCTGGGACCTGTGGTGCCACCTCTGAAAACACCAGACAATGTTACACATGAGAAAACATATTCTGTTTGAATGATCTCTTTACCTCAACATGTTGACTTAGTTTGCCCAGATCTAAACATTTTTGACTATCATGTCGCAACATTTTTTTGGGCTTCCATAGATTTACGTGGCTCAGTGCAGCAGGCAGGCAGGCGGCAGCTACTGCGACAATTTCAGAATTTACAGTAACAAGCTCTTACTGTAATTTCAGAATGTACATTAACAGGCTCTTATTGTAATTTCAGAATGTACAGTAACAGGCGCTTACTGTAATTTCAGAATGTACAGTAACATACTCTTACTGTAATTTCAGAATATACGGTAACAGGCTCTTACTACAATTTCAGAATGTACAGTAACAGGCTCTTATTGTAATTTCAGAATGTACATTAACAGGCTCTTACTGTAATTTCAGAATGTACAGTAACAGGCACTTACTGTAATTTCAGAATGTACAGTAACATACTCTTACTGTAATTTCAGAATATACGGTAACAGGCTCTTACTACAATTTCAGAATGTACATTAACAGGCTCTTACTGTAATTTCAGAATGTACAGTAACAAGGAAAACTCAATAAAACAATGTCTATACATTTCAGCTGTTTCAAAAAGCTTCGCTCTGCTATTACAATTTTCACTGAAAACGAGTGTTGAGCGGAACAAGACAATTCTGTTTCCAACGCCTGAGAGAGCGGGGAGCAACTGTCTGGCGAGTGTGGTGCTCGACCTCCGGGGGCATCTCTCCAGACGTTTACGCCACAGTATTGTCTCTCTGAAGAACCTCGAGAAAATGTCCCTTTGCTATCGTCAATAGAGAGAGACAGAGAGAAAGAGACAGAGAGAAAGAGAAAGAGAGAGAGAGAGAGAGACTGAGAAAGAGACTGAGACAGAGAAAGAGAGAGCGAGAGAGAGAGAGAGACAGAGACAGAGAAAGAGAAAGAGAGAGACAGAGAGAGACAGAAAGACCAGAGAAGAGAGAGAGACAGAGACAGAGAGAGAGACAGAGAAAGAGACTGAGACAGAGACAGATACAGAGAAAGAGAGAGCGAGAGAGAGAGAGAGACAGAGACAGAGAAAGAGAAAGAGAGAGACAGAAAGACCAGAGAAGAGAGAGAGACAGAGACAGAGAATGAGAGAGAGAGAGAGACAGAGACAGAGAGAGAGAGAGAGAGAGAGAGAGAGAGAGAGAGAGACAGAAAGACCAGAGAAAGAGAGAGAGAGATAGACAGAGAGAGAGAGATAGACAGAGAGAGAGAGAGAGAGAGAGAGAGAGAGAGAGAGAGAGACAGAGAGAGAGAGAGACAGAAAGACCAGAGAAAGAGAGAGAGAGATAGACAGAGAGAGAGAGATAGACAGAGAGAGAGAGAGAGAGAGAGAGAGAGAGAGAGAGAGACAGAGAGAGAGAGAGACTCCCTCCGTCGCTCCCAGCCCTCCAAGACACAGACCAGTTGGGGGACGTACATTTAAGCCCCTAGGAGCTTTATTAATTAAGAGCATTAGAGACGGAAAAGTACCAGGCTTGAGTCCAAAATTGGCACCCTGTTCCCTAACACAGATTTTGAGGGATTCCCTATGGGCCTGGGTCAAACGTTGTGCACTGTATAGGGAATAGGCTACCATTTAGCACGTATCCCCAGCCTCATCCACCCTCCTCCATCTCCAGAAGGGATGAATCAGCATAGTTTTTACTCAGCAACAGGCAGCAGTAGGCAGGCTTTAGCAGAGTGGGTCAGCGTCCCAAAACGGCATCCTATTCCCTATATAGTGCACTACCTTTGACCTGGGACCATAGAGCTCTGGTCAAAAGTAGTGCACTATGTAGGGAATAGGGGGCCGTTTGGGATTTAGTTTAGATGTCTGACTGCCAAATCCACATTTTCACTCGCTCTGAATAGTGTGTGTCTTCCCATCTCCTCCCATCTGTCTCTCCCAGGTCTCTCTCTCTCTTTTTCTGTCTCTCTCTTTCTGTCTCTCTCTCTCTCTCTCTCTCTCTCTCTCTCTCTGTCTCTCTCTCTCTGTCTCTGTCTCTGTCTCTCTGTCTATGTCTCTCTGTCTCTCTCTCTCTCTCTCTCTCTCTCTCTTTCTTTCTCTTTCTCTCTCTCTCTTTCTTCTCTGGTCTTTCTGTCTCTCTCTCCCTGTGCATCTCTCTCTCTCTTTCTCTCTCTCTTTCTTTTCCTCCCCCTGTTGACACCATGCCAGGTTACAGATGCAGAAAGTCCAACGTTCAGCCAGTCAGTCAGTCAGCCAGTCAGTCAGTCAGTCAGTCAGAAGGTCAGTGTGTGTCCCTTCACTCTGTTGGCAGGCCACATGACAGCCAGATTGATACTCACTGTGAGTTCTGGCTGTAGAGAGCGGTGGTGAGGATGGGTGTTGGGATATGTGTGTGTTGTCCCTCTCCTCTCCATGGAAACAAACCCAACCCTGGTGTGTTACAATCCCTAGTGTTATCCACCCTGACTTCCCTCTCCTCTCCATGGAAACAAACCCAACCCTGGTGTTATCCACCCTGACTCCCCTCTCCTCTCCATGGAAACAAACCCAACCCTGGTGTTATCCACCCTGACTCCCCTCTCCTCTCCATGGAAACAAACCCAACCCTGGTGTGTTATCCACCCTGACTCCCCTCTCCTCTCCATGGAAACAAACCCAACCCTGGTGTGTTATCCACCCTGACTTCCCTCTCCTCTCCATGGAAACAAACCCAACCCTAGTGTTATCCACCCTGACTTCCCTCTCCTCTCCATGGAAACAAACCCAACCCTGGTGTGTTATCCACCCTGACTTCCCTCTCCTCTCCATGGAAACATGTGTTTGTCCTCTGTTGTTACTAGGTTTAGACCATGGACCAGGATCCACTACTCTGTTGTTAGTAGGTTTAGACCATGGACCAGGATCCACTACTCTGTTGTTAGTAGGTTTAGACCATGGACCAGATCCACTACTCTGTTGTTACTAGATCTCTAGACCGTGGACCAGGATCCACTACTCTGTTGTTACTAGATCTCTAGACCTTGGACCAGGATCCACTACTCTGTTGTTACTAGGTTTAGACCATGGACCAGGATCCACTACTCTGTTGTTACTAGGTTTAGACCTTGGACCAGGATCCACTACTCTGTTGTTACTAGGTTTAGACCGTGGACCAGGATCCACTACTCTGTTGTTAGTAGGTTTAGACCATGGACCAGATCCACTACTCTGTTGTTACTAGATCTCTAGACCGTGGACCAGGATCCACTACTCTGTTGTTACTAGATCTCTAGACCGTGAACCATCAGGTTAACCCAGTCAGTATTCTCATCAGGTTAACCCAGTCAGTATTCTCATCAGGTTAACCCAGTCA
>NW_027013010.1:0-17486 GCF_036934945.1 Oncorhynchus masou masou
GGGGGCATAATAACTAAAGGCTGTCTCTCCATGCCTCTTGGCCCCCTCAGGTTCCCTGGCAGGTTACTCCAGAGGCTGGGGGCATAATAACTAAAGAGCTGTCTCTCCATGCCTCTTGGCCCCCCTCAGGTTCCCTGGCAGGTTACTCCAGAGGCTGGGGGCATAATAACTAAAGAATGTCTCTCCATGCCTCTTGGCCCCCCTCAGGTTCCCTGGCAGGTTACTCCAGAGGCTGGGGGCATAATAACTAAAGGCTGTCTCTCCATGCCTCTTGGCCCCCCTCAGGTTCCCTGGCAGGTTACTCCAGAGGCTGGGGGCATAATAACTAAAGAATGTCTCTCCATGCCTCTTGGCCCCCCTCAGGTTCCCTGGCAGGTTACTCCAGAGGCTGGGGGCATAATAACTAAAGAATGTCTCTCCATGCCTCTTGGCCCCCCTCAGGTTCCCTGGCAGGTTACTCCAGAGGCTGGGGGCATAATAACTAAAGGCTGTCTCTCCATGCCTCTTGGCCCCCTCAGGTTCCCTGGCAGGTTACTCCAGAGGCTGGGGGCATAATAACTAAAGAATGTCTCTCCATGCCTCTTGGCCCCCCTCAGGTTCCCTGGCAGGTTACTCCAGAGGCTGGGGGCATAATAACTAAAGAATGTCTCTCCATGCCTCTTGGCCCCCCTCAGGTTCCCTGGCAGGTTACTCCAGAGGCTGGGGGCATAATAACTAAAGAATGTCTCTCCATGCCTCTTGGCCCCCTCAGGTTCCCTGGCAGGTTACTCCAGAGGCTGGGGGCATAATAACTAAAGAATGTCTCTCCATGCCTCTTGGCCCCCCCTCAGGTGCCCTGGCAGGTTACTCCAGAGGCTGGGGGCATAATAACTAAAGAATGTCTCTCCATGCCTCTTGGCCCCCTCAGGTTCCCTGGCAGGTTACTCCAGAGGCTGGGGGCATAATAACTAAAGGCTGTCTCTCCATGCCTCTTGGCCCCCCTCAGGTTCCCTGGCAGGTTACTCAGAGGCTGGGGGCATAATAACTAAAGAATGTCTCTCCATGCCTCTTGGCCCCCTCAGGGTCCCTGGCAGGTTACTCCAGAGGCTGGGGGCATAATAACTAAAGAATGTCTCTCCATGCCTCTTGGCCCCCTCAGGTTCCCTGGCAGGTTACTCCAGAGGCTGGGGGCATAATAACTAAAGAATGTCTCTCCATGCCTCTTGGCCCCCTCAGGTTCCCTGGCAGGTTACTCCAGAGGCTGGGGGCATAATAACTAAAGAATGTCTCTCCATGCCTCTTGGCCCCCTCAGGTTCCCTGGCAGGTTACTCCAGAGGCTGGGGGCATAATAACTAAAGAATGTCTCTCCATGCCTCTTGGCCCCCCTCAGGTTCCCTGGCAGGTTACTCCAGAGGCTGGGGGCATAATAACTAAAGAATGTCTCTCCATGCCTCTTGGCCCCCCTCAGGTTCCCTGGCAGGTTACTCCAGAGGCTGGGGGCATAATAACTAAAGAATGTCTCTCCATGCCTCTTGGCCCCCCTCAGGTTCCCTGGCAGGTTACTCCAGAGGCTGGGGGCATAATAACTAAAGAATGTCTCTCCATGCCTCTTGGCCCCCCTCAGGGTCCCTGGCAGGTTACTCCAGAGGCTGGGGGCATAATAACTAAAGAATGTCTCTCCATGCCTCTTGGCCCCCCTCAGGTTCCCTGGCAGGTTACTCCAGAGGCTGGGGGCATAATAACTAAAGAATGTCTCTCCATGCCTCTTGGCCCCCTCAGGTTCCCTGGCAGGTTACTCCAGAGGCTGGGGGCATAATAACTAAAGGCTGTCTCTCCATGCCTCTTGGCCCCCCTCAGGTTCCCTGGCAGGTTACTCCAGAGGCTGGGGGCATAATAACTAAAGAATGTCTCTCCATGCCTCTTGGCCCCCTCAGGTTCCCTGGCAGGTTACTCCAGAGGCTGGGGGCATAATAACTAAAGGCTGTCTCTCCATGCCTCTTGGCCCCCTCAGGTTCCCTGGCAGGTTACTCCAGAGGCTGGGAGCATAATACACCAAAGAATGTCTCTCCATGCCTCTTGGCCCCCTCAGGTTCCCTGGCAGGTTACTCCAGAGGCTGGGGTATAATAACTAAAGGCTGTCTCTCCATGCCTCTTGGCCCCCCTCAGGTTCCCTGGCAGGTTACTCCAGAGGCTGGGGCATAATAACTAAAGCATGTCTCTCCATGCCTCTTTGGCCCCCTCAGTTCCCTGGCAGGTTACTCCAGAGGCTGGGGGCATAATAACTAAAGAATGTCTCCATGCCTCTTGGCCCCCCTCAGGTTCCCTGGCAGGTTACTCCAGAGGCTGGGGGCATAATAACTAAAAGATGCCCTCCATGCCTCTTGGCCCCCCTCAGGGCCCTGGCAGGTTACTCCAGGAGGCTGGGGCCTAATAACTAAAGGCTGTCTCTCCATGCCTCTTGGCCCCCTCAGGTTCCTGGCAGGTTACTCCAGAGGCTGGGGGCATAATAACTAAAGAAATGTCTCTCCATGCCTCTTGCCCCCCTCAGGTTCCTGGCAGGTTACTCAGGGCTGGGGGTACATAATAACAAGCAATGTCTCTCCATGCCTCTTTGGCCCCCCTCAGGGCCCTGGCAGGTTACTCCAGAGGCTGGGGGCCTAATAACTAAAGGCTGTCTCTCCATGCCTCTTGGCCCCCTCAGGTTCCCTGGCAGGTTACTCAGAGGCTGGGGGGCATAATAACTAAAGAATGTCTCTCCATGCCTCTTGGCCCCCCTCAGGTTTCCCTGGCAGGTTACTCCAGAGGCTGGGGCAATCAATAATAAAGGCTGTCTCTCCATGCCTCTGGCCCCCCTCAGGTTCCCTGGCAGGTTACTCCCAGAGGCTGGGGGGCATAATAACTAAAGAATGTCTCTCCATGCCTCTGGCCCCCCCCCTCAGGGCCCCTGGCAGGTTACTCCAGAGGCTGGGGGCATAATAACTAAAGGCTGTCTCTCCATGCCTCTTGGCCCCCCTCAGGTTCCCTGGCGGGTTGCTCAGGGCTGGGGCATAATAACCAAAGGCTGCTCTCCATGCCTCTTGGCCCCCCAGGTTCCTGGCAGGTTACTCCAGAGGCTGGGGCCTAACACAATAAGGCTGTCTCTCCATGCCTCTTGGCCCCCCTCAGGTTCCTGGCAGGTTACTCCAGAGGCTGGGGGCATGGGCCAACTAAAGGCTGTCTCTCCATGCCTCTTGGCCCCCTCCAGGTTCCCTGGCAGGTTACTCCAGGGGCTGGGGGGCATAATAACTAAAGGCTGTCTCTCCATGCCTCTTGGCCCCCTCAGGTTCCTGGCAGGTTACTCCAGAGGCTGAGGCATAATAACTAAAGAATGTCTCTCCATGCCTCTTGGCCCCCCTCAGGTTCCCCGGCAGGTTACTCCAGGGCTGGGGGCATAATAACTAAAAGGCTGTCTCTCCATGCCTCTTGGCCCCCTCAGGTTCCTGGCAGGTTACTCAGAGGCTGGGGGCATAATAACTAAAGGCTGTCTCTCCATGCCTCTTGGCCCCCCTCAGGTTCCCTGGCAGGTTACTCCAGAGGCTGGGGGCATAATAACTAAAGAATGTCTCTCCATGCCTCTTGGCCCCCCTCAGGTTCCCTGGCAGGTTACTCCAGAGGCTGGGGGCATAATAACTAAAGAATGTCTCTCCATGCCTCTTGGCCCCCCTCAGGTTCCCTGGCAGGTTACTCCAGAGGCTGGGGGCATAATAACTAAAGAATGTCTCTCCATGCCTCTTGGCCCCCCTCAGGTTCCCTGGCAGGTTACTCCAGAGGCTGGGGGCATAATAACTAAAGAATGTCTCTCCATGCCTCTTGGCCCCCCTCAGGTTCCCTGGCAGGTTACTCCAGAGGCTGGGGGCATAATAACTAAAGAATGTCTCTCCATGCCTCTTGGCCCCCCTCAGGTTCCCTGGCAGGTTACTCCAGAGGCTGGGGGCATAATAACTAAAGAATGTCTCTCCATGCCTCTTGGCCCCCTCAGGTTCCCTGGCAGGTTACTCCAGAGGCTGGGGGCATAATAACTAAAGGCTGTCTCTCCATGCCTCTTGGCCCCCCTCAGGTTCCCTGGCAGGTTACTCCAGAGGCTGGGGGCATAATAACTAAAGGCTGTCTCTCCATGCCTCTTGGTCCCCCTCAGGTTCCCTGGCAGGTTACTCCAGAGGCTGGGGGCATAATAACTAAAGAATGTCTCTCCATGCCTCTTGGCCCCCCTCAGGTTCCCTGGCAGGTTACTCCAGAGGCTGGGGGCATAATAACTAAAGAATGTCTCTCCATGCCTCTTGGTCCCAGTCTCTCCATGACTCATGGTCCCAGTCTCTCCATGACTATTGGCCCCAGTCTCTCCATGACTCTTGGTCCCAGTCTCTCCATGACTCTTGGTCCCAGTCTCTCCATGACTCTTGGTCCCAGTCTCTCCATGACTCTTGGTCCTGGGCTATGGGATAGTTAAAAGGTCAGTGCCAGAGGACCTGAGAGACATACTGGGTACATAACTTAAAAGCATTTCTGACATGTGCACTATCGTGGATTGATTTAAAAATCAATAGAAGAATCTTAAAATGTATTCTAAAACTCAGGCAGCCAGTGCAGAGACATTAAAACCGGTGTATTGTGTGCTCTCTGTCTGGCCTTGGTCAGTACCCGTGTTGTAGCAGTCTGAATGTTTTGCCGTTGATGTTCTGCTTGTTATAAAAGCATAGATGAGTCTTCCTGTATCAGCCTGGACCAGAGATGCCAACCCACCTCTCCAGTCTGTTCAGAAGGACATCATGGTCAACAGTGTCAGATGCATCACTTAAATCAATGAGTAATCAATGACAGAGAGCTGTTTGGCATCTGTGTTGGCTCTAAGATCATTTATCACTTGAACTAAGGCTGTCTCTGGGCTGTGGTGGGCATGAAAACCAGATTGACATGTTTGTTTAAATACAGTACTCAAAAAATGATTTAGCTGTTTGAACACCAATTTCTCCAGAGTTTTGCTGAATAATGGAAGGTCGGAGATTGTCTGAAAATCGCTAAGACCTGAAGAATCTAAATGACTGATGGTTAAGGGATTAGCAGTAACAGGCAGTCACTAACATCATGAGGCTTGTATTAATTGTTTTCTTCCGTGATGTTACAGCATTTCAACCCACATAATGCAGAGTGCATTTAATATTATAAAAAACGATCCAAACAAAAAACGTTATTACTTTTGGATTAATCAAACCGTGATCGAACCGATCCAACCTTACCTTTGGGGCGGCAGGTAGCCTAGTGGTTAGAGCATTGGGCCAGTTACCAAGAGGCTGCTGGATCGAGTCTCTGAGCTGACAAGGTAAAAAAAATATCTTGTTCTGCCCCTGAACAAGGCAGGTAACCCACTTTTCCCCGTTAGTCTGTCATTGTAAATAACAATAACAATTAATTGACTTGCCTGATTAAGTTTCAACAGCACTTATCGCTAAGCACTACTAAATAACCATGGATCATGGTTATCTTCTGCTAGCAGACATGTGGCTCCTTATCTATGCTAATGTTAACATTTTGTTAAATATGTTGCAAGCTAATTGATATAATGTGAACACCAGTCTTATATGAATGAAACTAAATCAGATTTACAAATGTTTGACATTACTTACAGAGAGTAGTTGTGATCCAGGAAAGTCCAGCATAGATGAGCAGCCGACATGGTGTAATGCAGTAACATGGGAGGCTTCTGAATTGTAATGTGTTGTATCCATTCTCCACACTCTCGTCTTCACAAGAATGTCCTCAAGAGAATGCACTCTCAGTATGGGAGTGTGGAGCATGGTAGTATGCATATTGAGAAACACTCCTATTCTTGGGTCCATGTGGGAGTGAGAGGCTGGGAGGGAGGGAGGGAGGGAGGGAGGGAGGGAGGGAGGGAGGGAGGGAGGGAGGGAGGGAGGGAGGGAGGGAGGGAGGGAGGGAGGGAGGGAGGGAGGGAGGGAGGGAGGGAGGGAGGGAGGGAGGAGGGGAGGAGAGTGATATTAACAGATGGCAACTAGTGAACAGTGGAGAGATAGATGGGAATACAGTCGGAGGTTAAAGGAGAGGAAAGAGAAAGATAGGGATAGAGTATGGAAAGGGGGAGTTAGGATTAGATGAATGGAGGAGAAGGGTATAGTATGGAAAGGGGGAGTTAGGATTAGATGAATGGAGGAGAAAGAGGAGAGGGGTAGAGTATGGAAAGGGGGAGTTGGGAGTAGATGAATGGAGGAGAAAGAGGAGAGGGTAGAGTATTGAAAGGGAGTTGGGATTAGATGAATGGAGGAGAAGAGGAGAGGGTAGAGTATGGAAAGGGGGAGGATTAGAGATGGAGGAGAAGAGGAGAGGGTAGAGTATGGAAAGGGGGAGTTAGGATTAGATGAATGGAGGAGAAAGAGGAGAGGGTAGAGTATGGAAAGGGGGAGTTAGGATTAGATGAACGGAGGAGAAAGAGGAGAGGGTAGAGTATGGAAAGGGGGAGTTAGGATTAGATGAATGGAGGAGAAAGAGGAGAGGGTAGAGTATGGAAAGGGGGAGTTAGGATTAGATGAATGGAGGAGAAAGAGGAGAGTAGAGTATGGAAAGGGTTAGATTAGATGAATGGAGGAGAAAGGAGAGGGTAGAGTAGGGGGAGTTGGGATTAGATGAATGGAGGAGAAAGAGGAGAGGGTAGAGTATGGAAAGGGGGAGTTAGGATTAGATGAATGGGGGAGAAAGAGGAGAGGGTAGAGTATGGAAGGGGGAGTTGGGATTAGATGAATGGAGGAGGAGGGAGGGTAAGTATGGAAAGGGGGAGTTAGGATTAGATGAATGGAGGAGAAGAGGAGAGGGTAGAGTATGGAAAGGGGGAGTTAGGATTAGATGAATGGAGGAGAAAGAGGAGAGGGTAGAGTATGGAAAGGGGGAGTTGGGATTAGATGAATGGAGGAGAAAGAGGAGAGGGTAGAGTATGGAAAAATGGGATTTAGGATTAGATGAATGGAGGAGAAAGAGGAGAGGGTAGAGTATGGAAAGGGGGAGTTGGGATTAGATGAATGGAGAAAGAGGAGAGGGTAGAGTATGGAAAGGGGGAGTTGGGATTAGATGAATGGAGGAGAAAGGAGGGTAGAGTTGTCAGAAGCAAGGTGGTTTTCTATTTTAAAATATCTTTTTTGGGAGTCCCTATATTTTGTTCATCCATCCTTCATTGTGACATATACCCCCTACTCAGAGAGAGAAAGAGTAGTTGGGCTCAGGGTTTGTGTGGTTGGCAGGTCTCTCTCTCTCTCTCTCTCTCTCTCTCTCTCTCTCTCTCTCTCTCTCTCTCTCTCTCTCTCTCTCTTTCTGTCTCTCTCGCTCTCTCTCTCAATTTTAATTTCAATTACTTTATTGGCATGATGTAATAATGTACATATTGCCAAAGTGTACTTGGGAAGTTGAATGATGCATTAACATCATTATCATCATAAAGAAAAATATCAAGATACAGTAGTCAACGCAACAGAACAATTGGTAACTCTCTCTTTCTCTGTCTTTTTCTCTATCTGTCAAATGAGTGTAGTATCGTAGGCAGCTAGTCCTTCGTGTGTAGCACATGAGTCAGGGGTACCATTCTCTTCTCATCAGTCAGTCAGTCTTTCTTAGACCTGCACACAAACAGTCAGTCAGTCTCTCTTAGACCTGCACACAAACAGTCAGTCAGTCAGTCTTTCTTAGACGTGCACACAAACAGTCACTCAGTCTTAGACGTGCACACAAACAGTCACTCAGTCTTTCTTAGACCTGCACACAAACAAATACAGTCAGTCAGTCTTTCTTAGACCTGCACACAAACAGTCACTCAGTCTTTCTTAGACCTGCACACAAACAAATACCATCAGTCAGTCTTTCTTAGACCTGCACACAAACAGTCAGTCAGTCTTGCTTAGACGTGCACACAAACAGTCACTCAGTCTTTCTTAGACCTGCACACAAACAGTCAGTCAGTCTTTCTTAGACCTGCACACAAACAGTCAGTCAGTCTTTCTTAGACCTGCACACAAACAGTCAGTCAGTCTTTCTTAGACCTGCACACAAACAAATGCCATCAGTCAGTCTTTCTTAGAACTGCACACAAACAGTCAGTCAGTCAGTCTTTCTTAGACGTGCACACAAACAGTCACTCAGTCTTAGACGTGCACACAAACAGTCACTCAGTCTTTCTTAGACCTGCACACAAACAGTCAGTCAGTCTTTCTTAGACCTGCACACAAACAGTCACTCAGTCTTTCTTAGACCTGCACACAAACAGTCAGTCAGTCTTTCTTAGACCTGCACACAAACAGTCAGTCAGTCTTTCTTAGACCTGCACACAAACAGTCAGTCAGTCTTTCTTAGACCTGCACACAAACAGTCAGTCAGTCTTTCTTAGACCTGCACACAAACAAATACAGTCAGTCAGTCTTTCTTAGACCTGCACACAAACGGTCACTCAGTCTTTCTTAGACCTGCACACAAACAGTCAGTCTTTCTTAGACCTGCACACAAACAGTCAGTCAGTCTTTCTTAGACCTGCACACAAACAGTCAGTCAGTCTTTCTTAGACCTGCACACAAACAGTCAGTCAGTCTTTCTTAGACCAGCACACAAACAAATACCATCAGTCAGTCTTTCTTAGACCTGCACACAAACAGTCAGTCAGTCTTGCTTAGACGTGCACACAAACAGTCACTCAGTCTTTCTTAGACCTGCACACAAACAGTCAGTCAGTCTTTCTTAGATCTGCACACAAACAAATATAGTTAGTCAGTCTTTCTTAGACCTGCACACAAACAGTCAGTCAGTCTTTCTTAGACATTGCACACAAACAGTCAGTCTTTCTTAGACCTGCACACAAACAGTCAGTCAGTCTTTCTTAGACCTGCACACAAACAGTCAGTCAGTCTTTCTTAGACATTGCACACAAACAGTCAGTCTTTTCTTAGACCTGCACACAAACAGTCAGTCAGTCTTTCTTAGACCTGCACACAAACAGTCAGTCAGTCTTTCTTAGACCTGCACACAAACAGTCAGTCAGTCTTTCTAGACCTGCACACAAACAGTCAGTCAGTCTTTCTTATACCTGCACACAAACAGTCAGTCAGTCTTTCTTAGACCTGCACACAAACAGTCAGTCAGTCTTTCTTAGGACCTGCACACAAACAGTCAGTCTTTCTTAGACCTGCACACAAACAGTCAGTCTTTCTTAGACCTGCACACAAACAGTCAGTCTTTCTTAGACCTGCACACAAACAGTCAGTCTTTCTAGACCTGCACACAAACAGTCAGTCTTTCTTAGACCTGCACACAAACAGTCAGTCTTTCTTAGACCTGCACACAAACAGTCAGTCTTTCTTAGTCCTGCGATCATGCCGTCTCTTGTCACAAACAATTATTTTGTTATTATTGATCTGAGTGAGATAAGCAGTGTAATTTATTCAGTTTGAACAGAGAGGCAGCTTTCATGACGGCCTTCTACCCACTCTACCAGATATTTACAGGCCCGGGGAGAGAGAGAGTGTGTGTGTGCTTCTACACCAGCATTGCTTGCTGTTTGGGTTTAGGCTGTGTTTCTGTACAGCACTTTGAGATATCAGCTAATGTACGAAGGGCTATATAAATACATTTGATTTGATTTTGCATACGTGTGTACACACGTGTGTGTGTGTGTGTGTGTGTGTGTGTGTGTGTGTGTGTGT
Organism: Oncorhynchus masou masou; assembly: GCF_036934945.1. Lineage (NCBI taxonomy): Eukaryota > Metazoa > Chordata > Actinopteri > Salmoniformes > Salmonidae > Oncorhynchus > Oncorhynchus masou. Next base: position 9,706 of record NW_027013010.1, read on the forward strand.
GTGTGTGTGTGTGTGTGTGTGTGTGTGTGTGGGGGGGTGTGGGTGTGTGTGTGTGTGTGTGTGTGTGTGTGTGTGTGTGTGTGTGTGTGTGTGTGTGTGTGTGGGTGTGGGTGTGGGTGTGGGTGTGGGTGGGTGTGGGTGTGTGTATTTGAGACATATCCAGGCCTGGTGTAAATCGATTCCATGTTAATGTGATGGCTGCTTCCAGGAAAAATGCACCACACAGTCTGTCTTCATACAGTGAGTGTGACGTGTGATTTGTGTGTGTGTTATTGTGTCTGATTGAATTCCCAAGAGATGAATTTATCATCTTTATAGGACAGAACAGAGAAAAGTACAACCCTTTCAATCCTGGTGTTTCTCTTAACTCTCCATGTACTCTGTCTGTCTGATTCTCTGTCTGTCTGACTTCCTTTTCGTTTTCTGTCTGTCTGACTTCCTTTCGTTTCTGTCTATGTTCTGTCTAGTTGTGTTGGGTTTATGTTCTGTCTAGTTGTGTTGGGTTCATGTTCTGTCTAGTTGTGTTGGGTCTCTGGTCTGTCTAGTTGTGTTGGGTCTCTGTTCTGTATGGTTGTGTTGGGTCTCTGTCCTGTCTAGTTGTGTTGGGTCTCTGTCCTGTCTATTTGTGTTGGGTCTCTGTCCTGTCTAGTTGTGTTGGGTCTCTGTCCTGTCTCGTTGTGTTGGGTCTATGTTCTGTCTAGTTGTGTTGGGTTTATGTTCTGTCTAGTTGTGTTGGGTTTATGTTCTGTCTAGTTGTGTTGGGTCTCTGTCCTGTCTAGTTGTGTTGGGTCTCTGTTCTGTCTATTTTCACATGTTAAAAACTATAACGTGAATATCATGTATGCACATTCATATGTAAAACAATCACATGTAAAAATCACATTTTTAGTTCTAAATGTAAGAAACATTCACATGTGTAACTACATGTGTAAGTGTAAGTTCACATGTGGCTATGAAATTGTGTTAATCTCCTCACTATGTGGTGTTAACATGTTGCAGTAGTAATGCTTCCGCATATGGAACTATACATTCTGTAAGGCCATTCTGAAAAAAGGGACTTTGCTAAGTATAATAATTAAAGTGTTTTAAAAATGATTATTTTGTGTATATTGTTTCTGAAAAATGGACTCTGAGTGTTTCTGGTGCAGTTGCTCTCTTCATATGTCAGTGTCTGTTGAAAGAAGCCCAGTGAAAAGAACAGAAGCTTGCGCTCCATGTCTCCTTATTCTTCCTGTTTAACATGTTCAAATTAAGCGCTGTCAGAGTTAACAGTTAACTACAGTTAGCCTTTGATCATTTTCTTGTAATGACTTTTGTAAATAGAAACACTTAAATTACAGCTCAATTTGAGTAAATTATGAATTTGCGATTAATCGGGATTGATTATAGCTAATCCTGTGATAAACTCTAGTAAATATTTTAGTCGTTTGACAGCCCTAGTTGCCATTCAAATGTGAAGATGCACGTGAATATGTAGTGGACAAAGAGTCGGTCATGGTTGCTCATGGTCACATGATGAAATAGTACGCCTGTGACTTCAGAATGAGTATTGACACGCTAGGTGTTATGGGCAAGACGTTGGCTCCTCCAATGGGAGACCCAGGTAGTTTTGTAAGGTTTGTGTCAGTGTCTATGTCTGTCATTCGTTCCTATCTAGGCCCCTGTTCTATCTCTGTGGGCCCCTCTGGCTTTGGCCTGGTGCTTTCCTGCTCTGTCATTCGTTTCTATCTAGGCCCCTGTCTATCTCTGTGGGCCCTCTGGCTGGCCTGTCTATCTCTGTGGGCCCTCTGGCTTTGGTCTGTCTGTCTGTCTGTCTGTCTGTCTGTCTGTACTGTCTGTCCTCCTCTCCTCTCTCTCTCCTCACCAGCTGTCATTATCTCCCTCTCCCAGGTGGCTCTTCCTCTATCCTCAATCCTTTGTCTATCTCTCGTTCAATATTCCTTGTCCTTTCCGGCCCATCTCTCTTCCTGTCGCTGGGGGAGAGGGGAAGAGAGGGAATGGGGGAAAGCAAAGGAGATGGAGAAGGGAGAAGGAGAAGGGTGGAAGAAGAGGGAATGAGGAAATAGAAAGCAAGGGAGATGGAGAAGGGGGGAGAGAAGGGAGGGTGGAAGAGAGCAAGGAATGGAGAAGGGAAAGCAAAGGAGATGGAGAAGCTTTGGAGAGAAGGGAGGGTGGAAGGAGGGAATGAGGGAAAGCAAGGAGATGGAGAAGGAGGAAGGATGGAGAAGGGGAGAGAGAGGGGGAGGGTGGAAGAGAGGGAATGAAGGAAAGCAAGGGAGATGGAGAAGGGAGAGAAGGAAGGGTGGAAGAGAGGGAATGAGGGAAAGCAAAGGGAGATGGAGAAGGGGAGAGAAGGGAGGAGGGTGGAAGAGAGGAATGAGGGAAAGCAAGGGAGATGGAGAAGGGGAGAGAAGGAAGAGGTGGAAGAGAGGGAATGAGGGAAAGCAAGGGAGATGGAAGAGAGGGGAGAGAGGAGGGAGGGTGGAAAGAGGGAATGAAGGAAAGCAAGGGAGATGGAGAAGGGGGAGAAGGAAGGGAAGAGAGGGAAAGAAGGAGAGGAGAAATGAAGGAAAGCAAGGAGATGGAGAAGGGGAGAGAAGGAAGAGGTGGAAGAGAGGGAAAGCAAGGGAGATGGAGAAGGGGAGAGAAGGAAGGGTGGAAGAGAGGTAACTGTAGCTGCACGGTGGTTAGAACATGGTCATTTGTCATGTGTTGAAGGCTGAAGACTAGTTAACCTTTTCAGCCCATTCCCACGAGACGCAGGAGGGAGAAAATCCCAGCTAGCACACACACACACACACACACACACACACACACACACACACACACACACACACACACACACACACACACACACACACACACACACACACACACACACACACACACACACACACACACACACACACACAGCCAGGCAGGCATGTAGAAGTGGTAGATGTCATTGGGGTGATACAGAGGGTTAGAGCTAGCCAGTAATACAGGTAGAGATGGAGAGAGAGAGAGAGAGAGAGAGGGGTAAGAGCCAAAACGCAGGGAGAGAGATAGGTGGTGAGAGAGAGAGAGAGAGAGACACAGAGAGAGAGAGAGAGAGAGACAGAGAGAGAGACAGAGAGAGAGAGAGAGACAGAGAGAGAGACAGAGAGAGAGAGAGACAGAGAGAGACAGAGAGAGACAGGTAGACAGAGAGAGACAGAGAGAGAGAGAGAGAGACAGAGAGAGAGAGAGAGAGAGACAGACAGAGAGAGAGAGACAAGAGAGAGAGAGAGACAAAAGAGCAAAACGCAGGGAGAGATAGGTGGTGAGAGAGAGAGAGAGAGAGAGAGACAGAGAGACAGAGAGACAGAGAGAGACAGAGAGAGACAGAGAGAGACAGAGAGAGAGAGAGAGAAGAGAGAGAGAGGTAAGAGCCAAAAAGCAGGGAGAGAGATAGGTGGTGAGAGAGAGAGAGAGAGAGAGAGAGACAGAGAGAGAGAGAGACAGAGAGAGAGAGAGAGAGAGAGAGAGAGAGAGACAGAGAGAGAGAGAGAGACAGACAGAGAGAGACAGAGAGAGAGAGACAGAGAGAGAGAGAGAGAAAGAGAGAGAGAGACAGAGAGAGAGAGAGAGAGAGAGAGAGAAGGGGAGACAGAGAGACAGAAAGAGGGAGACAGGAGACAGAGAGAGAGAGACAGAGAGAGAGAGAGAGACAGAGAGAGAGAGAGAGAGAGAGAGAGACAGAGAGAGAGAGGGAGACAGAGAGAGAGAGAGAGAGAGAGAGAGAGAGAGACAGAGAGACAGAGAGACAGAGAGACAGAGAGAGAGAGACAGAGAGAGAGAGAAGAGAGGCGAGAGGGAGAAGAGACCAAAAGGAGACAGGAGACAGAGAGATAGACAGAGAGAGAGGAGAAGAGCGAGAGAGAGTAAGAGCCAGAGAGACAGATAGGTGGTGAGAGAGAGAGAGAGAGAGAGAGAGAGAGACAGAGAGAGAGAGACAGAGAGAGAGAGAGAGAGACAGAGAGAGAGAGGGAGAAAGAGCGAGAGAGAGAGGTAAGAGCCAAAAGCAGGGAGACAGATAGGTGGTGAGAGAGACAGAGAGAGAGAGAGAGACAGAGAGAGAGACAGAGGTAAGAGCCAGCAGGGAGACAGATAGGTGGTGAGAGAGAGTAGGATAAATGAGAAAGAGAGAGAAATAAAGGAAGGTGAGTGAGGGGGAGAGGCACTCCGTCCTCTATGGTGAAGTGATTTTACACTTATCTCCAACCATTATGCTGTTCCACAGTCAGATCTTCTACTTCCTCTTCCTCTTTTCTCTACGTTCTCTCTCTAGCTTAACTTTTTATTTGCTCCTTCTACTCATTCTGACATCAGACTGTTACGTTCTTACATCAGACTGATGTGTCACTACACGCTGGTGCCTTTGTATGTGTACATGACTGAGTACTACAAGCTGTTGTCAAGAAAAGCAATTTGTTAGTCTCAGATGGTTTCTTTATCATGATGTTTCTCTCCTCTACTCTCCTCCTCTCCTCTCCTCTCCTCTCCTCTCCTCTCCTCTCCTCTCCTTTCCTCTCCTCTCCTCTCCTCTCCTGTGGTAGCCATGATTAAGTGTGCCTTGAATTCTAAATAAATCACAGACAGCATCACCAGCAAAACACCCCACACCATCACACCTCCTCCTCCATGCTTCACGGTGAGAACCACACATGCAAAGATCATCTGTTCACTTACCCTGCATCTCACAAAGACCAAAATCTCAAATTTGGACTCCAACTCTCGTGTTTCTTGGCCCAAACAAGTCTCTTCGTCTTATTGGTGTCCTTTACTAGTGGTTTCTTTGCAGCAATTCAACCATGAATACCTGATTCACACAGTCTCCTCTGAACAGTTGATGTTGAGATGTGTCTGTTATTTGAACTCTGTGAAGCATTCATTTGGGCTGCAATTTCTGAGGCTGGTAACTCTAATGAACTTATCCTCTGCAGCAGAGGTAACTCTGTGTCTTCCTTTCCTGTGGCGTTACCAATGAGAGCCAGTTTCATAGTGCTGGATGGTTGTTGCGACTGCACTAGAAGAAACTTTCAAAGTGCTTAATATTTTCCGTATTGCCTGACCTTCATGTCTTAAAGTAATGATGGACTGTCATTTGTCTTTGCTTATTTGAGCTGTTCTTGCCATAATATGGACTTGGTCTTTTACCAATTTGGCCTGTCTTCTGTATACCCCCCTACCTTGTCACAACTGATTGGCTCAAACGCATGAAGAAGGAAATAAATTCCACAAATGAACTTTTAGCAAAGCACACCTGTTCATTGAAATGCATTCCAGGTGACAACCTCATGCTGCTGTATGAGAAAATGGCAAGAGTGTGCAACGCTGTCATCAAGCCGAAGGGTGGCTACTTTGAAGAATCTCAACTATAAAATATATTTTGATTTGTTTAACACTTTTTGGGTTATTACATGATTCCATGTGTTATTTCATAGTGTTGACATCCTCACTAGTATTCTACAATGCAGAAAATAGTACAAATTAAGAAAAACACTTGAATGAGTAGATGTGTCCAAACTTTTGACTGGTACTGTACATTACATTTAGGTAATTTAGCAGATGCTTTTATGCTTTTATTTTTTTATACATTTTCATACTTCACTGGTCATGAAGTAGTTTAATGCAGAAAACGTAGTAATTACCTATAATGACCATAATGCATTATGCATCTACTTGCCCGGTCTGTGTGGGACAGACACCGAGAGGGAGAGAAGAGACAATAACACGTGATGGAAAGAGAGCATTTGCTTTGTGAGGTATCTCTACCTGAAAATACATGTTCTAAGAAGTGATTGATAGCTGCTGTTCAGCAGTAATAAAAGTATGCCTTATTTAATTTGAAGAACTACTACAATAGTGATTTTGTCAGACAGCTTAGGCAGCTGTATAGAGATGAGATGCAGATGACTTGGAATTAAATAATGAAGTCAGCAAATAAAACAATGTCATATACCACGATATCTGAAATATTCTATCAAAGAAATCAAATCCAAATCAAATGTTATCTGTCACATGCGCCGGAATACAACAGGTGTAGTAGACCGTACAGTGAAATGCTGAATACAACAGGTGTAGACCTTACAGTGAAATCCCGAATACAACAGGTGTAGACCTAACAGTGGAATGATGAATGCAACAGGTGTAGACCTTACAGTGAAATGCTGAATACAACAGCTGTAGACCTTACAGTGAAATGCTGAATACAACAGCTGTAGACCTTACAGTGAAATGCTGAATACAACAGCTGTAGACCTTACAGTGAAATGCTGAATACAACAGGTGTAGACCTTACAGTGAAATCCTGAATACAACAGGTGTAGACCTTACAGTGAAATGCCGAATACAACAGGTGTAGACCTTACAGTGAAATGATGAATACAACAGGTGTAGACCTTACAGTGAAATCCTGAATACAACAGGTGTAGACCTTACAGTGAAATGCTGAATGCAACAGGTGTAGACCTTACAGTGAAATGATGAATACAACAGGTGTAGACCTTACAGTGAAATCCTGAATACAACAGGTGTAGACCTTACAGTGAAATGCTGAATACAACAGCTGTAGACCTTACAGTGAAATGCCGAATACAACAGGTGTAGACCTTACAGTGAAATGCTTACTTACAAGCCCTTAACCAATAATGCAGTTCAAGAAATATAGTTAAGAAAATATTTAATAATTAAACTAAGGTAAGAAATGTAAATTAACACAATAAAATAACAATAATGGCGCTATATACAGGGATCGAGTCAGTGTGCGGGGTACAGGTTAGTCGAGGTCATTTGGACATGTAGGTAGGGGTGAAGTGACTATGCATAGATAATAAACAGCGAGTAGCAGCAGTGTACATGTAGGTAGGGGTGAAGTGACTATGCATAGATAATAAACAGCGAGTAGCAGCAGTGTACATGTAGGAGGGGTAGAAGTGACTATGCATGGATAATAAACAGCCAGGTAGCAGCAGTGTACATGTAGGTAGGGGTGAAGTGACTATGCATAGATAATAAACAGCGAGTAGCAGCAGTGTACATGTAGGTAGGGGTGAAGTGACTATGCATGGATAATAAACAGCGAGTAGCAGCAGTGTACATGTAGGTAGGGGTGAAGTGACTATGCATGGATAATAAACAGCGAGTAGCAGCAGTGTACATGTAGGTAGGGGTGAAGTGACTATGCATGGATAATAAACAGCGAGTAGCAGCAGTGTACATGTAGGTAGGGGTGAAGTGACTATGCATGGATAATAAACAGCGAGTAGCAGCAGTGTACATGTAGGTAGGGGTGAAGTGACTATGCATGGATAATAAACAGCGAGTAGCAGCAGTGTACATGTAGGTAGGGGTGAAGTGACTATGCATGGATAATAAACAGCGAGTAGCAGCAGTGTACATGTAGGTAGGGGTGAAGTGACTATGCATGGATAATAAACAGCGAGTAGCAGCAGTGTACATGTAGGTAGGGGTGAAGTGACTATGCATGGATAATAAACAGCGAGTAGCAGCAGTGTACATGTAGGTAGGGGTGAAGTGACTATGCATGGATAATAAACAGCGAGTAGCAGCAGTGTACATGTAGGTAGGGGTGAAGTGACTATGCATGGATAATAAACAGCGAGTAGCAGCAGTGTACATGTAGGTAGGGGTGAAGTGACTATGCATGGATAATAAACAGCGAGTAGCAGCAGTGTACATGTAGGTAGGGGTGAAGTGACTATGCATGGATAATAAACAGCGAGTAGCAGCAGTGTACA
>NW_027013011.1:0-17485 GCF_036934945.1 Oncorhynchus masou masou
TAAATTCCAGTCAAATGAGAATGTTCACTGACATTCCAGTTCCAACTGTCTTCAATGCATTTCAATAAAGAACATTTGGAATTCGGTTTACTTAGTGAATTGAAATGGAGCTCCACCCTGATCGCTCTATTGCTGTGTATACTGATAGGTGTACTACGTACGCTGGACAACCCCTTTCCCCAACTAATGGTAAAACTGTTGTGGCGCCCTCTGCTGTTTAATGGAAGTAGTGCAGTCTAATGTCCTCAACTTCGCATCTTCACACACCTGGGTCGTGTTCATTAGTAGCACACCTTAGCCAAAAAAAAAAAAACGCTTTACACAACGGAAAACGAGCGTTTTCTTATTAATCATGTTCAGGTAGTCCCTCCTCGTTTCAGCCTGTCTGCTTCCGTTTGATTCCTAATGAATCACCTGTTCTGTGGTGTATTCATTCTGTTTGATTCCTAATGAATCACCTGTTCTGTGGTGTATTCATTCTGTTTGATTCCTAATGAATCACCTGTTCTGTGGTGTATTCATTCTGTTTGATTCCTAATGAATCACCTGTTCTGTGGTGTATTCATTATGTTTGATTCCTAATGAATCAACTGTTCTGTGGTGTATTCATTCTGTTTGATTCCTAATGAATCACATGTTCTGTGGTGTATTCATTCTGTTTGATTCCTAATGAATCACCTGTTCTGTGGTATATTCATTCTGTTTGATTCCTAATGAATCACCTGTTCTGTGGTGTATTCATCCTGTTTGATTCCTAATGAATCACCTGTTCTGTGGGTGTATTCATTCTGTTTGATTCCTAATGAATCACCTGTTCTGTGGTGTATTCATTCTGTTTGATTCCTAATGAATCACCTGTTCTGTGGTGTATTCATTCTGTTTGATTCCTAATGAATCACCTGTTCTGTGGTATATTCATTCTGTTTGATTCCTAATGAATCACCTGTTCTGTGGTGTATTCATTCTGTTTGATTCCTAATGAATCACCTGTTCTGTGGTGTATTCATTCTGTTTGAGATTCCTAATGAATCACCTGTTCCCCATGGTGTATTCATTCTATTTGATTACTAATGAATCACCTGTTCTGTGGTGTATTCATTCTGTTTGATTCCCTAATGAATCACCTGTTCTGTGGTGTATTCATTCTGTTTGATTACTAATGAATCACCTGTTCTACATGGTGTATTCATTCTGTTTGATTCTAATGAATCACCTATTTCTGTAAAATTGTAATTCATTCTGTTTGATTCCTAATGAATCACCTGTTCTGTAGTGTATTCATTCTGTTTGATTCTAATGAATATGACCCTGTTCTGTGGTGTATTCATTCTGTTTGATTCTAATGAATCACCTGTTCTGTGGTGTATTCATTCTGTTTGATTCCTAATGAATATGACTCTGTTCTGTGATGTATTCATTCTGTTTGATTCCTAATGAATCACCTGTTCTGTGGTGTATTCATTCTGTTTGATTCCTAATGAATCACCTGTTCTGTGGTGTATTCATTCTGTTTGATTCCTAATGAATCACCTGTCCTGTGGTGTATTCATTCTGTTTGATTCCTAATGAATCACCTGTTCTGTGGTGTATTCATTCTGTTTGATTACTAATGAATCACCTGTTCTGTGGTGTATTCATTCTGTTTGATTCCTAATGAATGAATCACCTGTTCTGTAGTGTATTCATTCTGTTTGATTCCTAATGAATCACCTGTTCTGTAGTGTATTCATTCTGTTTGATTCCTATTAATGAATCACCTGTTCTGACTAGGCGTATTCATTCTGTTTGATTCCTAATGAATCACCTGTTCTGTGGTGTTTATTCATTTGTGCACGCTAGGAAACCGTAGCAAGGTGAAAATGCTTTGTAATGAAATCGAGTGTTTCATTCTGGATAAGTCCAGGTAGTCCTTCACTGTTTGGTGCCTAATGTACGACCATGTCCTGTTTCCTGTTTCCTGCGTTTGGTTTAGTTTGAATACGACCATGTCCTGTTTCCTGTTTCCTGTATCTGGTTTAGTTGATATACGACCATGTCCTGTTTCCTGTATCTGGGTTTACGACCAGTTTGGTTTAATACGACCATGTCCTGTTTCCTGTTTCCTGTATCTGGTTTTAGTTTGAATATGACCATGTCCTGTTTCCTGTATCTGGTTTAGTTTGAATACGGCCATGTCTGTTTCCCTGTTTCCCCTGTATCTGGTTTAGTTTGAATACGACCATGTCCTGTTTCCTGTGTCTGGTTTAGTTTGAATACGACCATGTTTCCACTGTATCTGGTTTAGTTTGTTGTCCTGTTTCCTGTATCTGGTTTAGTTTGAATACGACCATGTCCTGTTTCCTGTTTCCTGTATCTGGTTTAGTTTGAATACGACCATGTCCTGTTTCCTGTTTCCTGTATCTGGTTTTAGTTTGAATACGACCATGTCCTGTTTCCCTGGTTTAGTTTTTCATGTCTGTTTCCTGGTTTAGTTTGAATCTGACCATTTCCTGTTTCCTGGTTTAGTTTGAATGCTGACCATGTCCTGTTTCCTGTATCTGGTTTAGTTTGAATACGACCATTTCCTGTTTCCTGTATCTGGTTTAGTTTGAATACGACCATGTCCTGTTTCCTGTATCTGGTTTAGTTTGAATACGACCATGTCCTGTTTCCTGTTTCCTGTATCTGGTTTAGTTGATATACGACCATGTCCTGTTTCCTGTTTCCTGTATCTGGTTTAGTTTGAATACGACCATGTCCTGTTTCCTGTATCTGGTTTAGTTTGAATACGACCATGTCCAGTTTAAATGCGTCTGGTTTAGTTTGTGATTTCCTACATCCAGTACCAGGGCTGTTCCTTACTTGATTTCCAGAACGTCTTCAAAGCTCCTGTTCCTCTGGTTTATAATCATCACATGTTATCATCAGACATACATTCTCTCATACACACACACACACACGTACACGTACACACACATATTACATTTACATTTAAGTCATTTAGCAGACGCTCTTATCCAGACACACACACACACACACATATACACACACACACACACATATACACACACACATATACACACACACACGTACACTCACATATACACACACAAGCCCCAATGTTAAACGTTTGTACCAACAGCTCAGATGAAAATAAATGAATTTACAATATCATGCTGTGGGGTCCCTTGATTGAGTGTTTTGTTTGTTAGGGCATTTTAGTGTTTTGTTTGTTAGGACACGTTGGAGTGTTTTGTTTGTTGGGACACGTTAGTGTTTGTTTTGTTAGGACACGTTAGTGTTTTTGTTTGTTAGGACACGTTGGAGTGTTTTGTTTGTTGTTAGGACACATTGGTTTTTGTGTTTTGGAGTGTTTTTTTGTTGGAGTGTTTTGTTTTGTTAGGACACGTTAGTGTTTTGTTTGTTGGGACACGTTAGTGTTTTTTTTGTTAGGACACGTTAGTGTTTTGGGACACGTTAGAGTGTTTTGTTTGTTGGAACACGTTAGTGTTTTGTTTTGTTGGGACACGTTAAGGACACGTTAGTGGAGTGTTTTGTTTTTGTTGGGACACGTTAGTGTTTTGTTTGTTGGGACACGTTAGTGTTTTGTTTGTTAGGGACATGTTGGAGTGTTTTTTTGTTAGAGTTGGTGTTTTATTTGTTAGCAAACAGTGTTTTGTTTAGTTCACAAACCATATTAATATTAGTGTTTGTTTATTGCCGTTAGTTTTTTGGGACAAAACGTTAATTTGGGACACGTTAGTGTTTTTTTGTTGGGACACGTTAGTGTTTGTTAACAAGGCAAGTCATGTTAAAACCAATTTTTATTTTCAAGTGTTTTTTTGTTTGACGGCCGTTAGGAATAGTGGGTTAACATTAGTGTTTTGGGACCGTTGGAGTGTTTTGGGGCAGAGTGTTTTTTGTTTGTTGGGACAGTTAGTGTTTTGTTTTGTACCTTGTTTTCAGCTCAGGGTTTGTTGAACTTGGGCAACCTTTTGTTTGTTACATGTTGGAGTGTTTTGTCCAATGCTCTAACCACTAGGTTAACAAACCATATTAATATTGCGCTTAATATTAGATTGCCTCTTTTAAAATAAATAAGTCATTGCGATGTTATGAAGGTAATTTCCTTCGTAGTTGATGTCAGAGGTCAGTATGTGGGGGAAGTGGGTGTTCAGGATGATCGATGAGTTTCCCCTCTAGTAATTACCAGGATCCCCCAATCGTATGAGGAAAATCACCACTTCCCCAAACGGAAGCAAACGGGATGGAACAGGGAACCTCTGTGAATTTGTCCAATAAAAACTCATTTTTACTACGGTGTGCACAAATGACTACATCCCAGGTTAGTCCCTCCCCGTTTTGGCCTGTTGGCCTCCTTTTTGGTTCCTAGTGAATACCACCCACTTGCAGTCCACAGGGTAACAGTCCATTCCTCTAATATTTTTATTTTAACTTGGCAGGTCCAGTTAAATATTAGGGGGAATAGACAAACTGTTACCCTAATGTAAAGGTTAAAGCTGGGTTGTTTGACTGGGGTAGGTCGTCATTGTAAATAAGAATTTGTTCTTAACTGACTTGCCTAGTTAAATAAAGCTACATTTTTTTTAAATCCAGACGTAAAAATCTGGCATTTGTCTGTAATGTAGTGAGGCAGGAACTCGACCAATGGCCTGGTAATCTGTTCCTAGATCTGTTGGTAAAAGCCAATCCTTTACTGTAAACTCGTGTTGCGTAAAAAGGAAAAGGGTGACTTTTGCACTTGGAGACAATTGTTTTTGTCGTCCTAACGTGCCGCATGGAGAGCTGGACGATCCATATCGAGTGCTACTAAAATCGTGTATCTCCGTTGTAGGGGGTTTAGATTCAGATCTCTTCGGGTTACGGTAATGGGGAGCCTATTCCACGATGACGTCATCGTTAGATGAAAGCTGGTGGGTCCCGCCCATCGGGACTCGCACTGAAACGAACGGAGAAACAAACCCAGCTTCACTGCTGTCGTGCACTTCATGTCCTGTCTATTCTCCCAAATAACTATTTTGTTGTGAGAAAAGGTTACGGATTGATTCCAATCTCCGACTGCAGGGAGTCCGTTTTATCCATTACCTGCTGCTCGACCTCAAAGGAAAGTGTTTTTTGTTTCCTCCACGGAAAAGTTCGGAAAGGTGAGTGGTGACAGCTTCACGTCAAAGCCTTGCGCAAACATGATTGATTCATTAACGCCATTCATATAATGCGTACAACATTTATATCGTACAGCATTTATAAACAGTTACGCTGTTAGCCTACATTATTGACACAGTCGAATGAAAATCAGTGCAGTCGCTCGATACAATCAAAATAACGGTACTTGGCTATTTTACTATAGATGTTTCATAATTAAGTCTAAATCATACCCATTAATGATTAACTGATGGGGATTCAAAACAGTGATGCATATTTTTTATTTAAATATTTGTAGTTGGAAGTTAGGGCGGGAGTGGGTTGCGTGGGGGCGGGGTTTGCGTGCGTGTTAAGAGTCAAAGACTGGTGTAAATCTCAGTTTCTTCTTTCTTCTGTTCTGTGTTGAAAGGCTAGTGTTCTGTTGTCAATATGAATGGTTCTAGAAGGCTAGTGTTCTGTTGTCAATATGAATGGTTCTAGAAGGCTAGTGTTCTGTTGTCAATATGAATGGTTCTAGAAGGCTAGTGTTCTGTTGTCAATATGAATGGTTCTAGAAGGCTAGTGTTCTGTTGTCAATATGAATGGTTCTAGAAGGCTAGTGTTCTGTTGTCAATATGAATGGTTCTAGAAGGCTAGTGTTCTGTTGTCAATATTGTCAATATGAATGGTTCTAGAAGGCTAGTGTTCTGTTGTCAATATGAATGGTTCTAGAAGGCTAGTGTTCTGTTGTCAATATGAATGGTTCTAGAGGCTAGTGTTGTGTAGACTAGTGTTCTGTGCTAATGGTCCTAGTGTGCAATAAAACGAAAGTAGGAGGACAGAGGGGGATATTAGGAGAGAGAGACAGAGAGGGGGATATTAGGAGGAGAAGGCCACTCTCCAAGGTCTGGGAATGGGGAAGTAGATGTGTGTGTGTGGGAAGTTCTAAGCATCATAGAAATTGTGTTACTAGATCCGTACAGTGAATCCTCTGCGTTTCTCTGGGTAAATGTGTACAGTTCTCTGTGTGAGCCCTAAATGGCACCTGACCCTTCCATAGTGCCTTCTGGACTGGGCCGTATGGGCCCTGGTCAAGTAGTGTAAAACAGAGAATAGGCTGCTATTTAGGACACCGTCCTGGGAACCTTGCCTTTGTACAGTATTATGACTTCTCACTCACACTGTGTGTGTGTGTGTGTGTGTGTGTGTGTGTGTGTGTGTGTGTGTGTGTGTATAACACACTTGCTGTTTTATCATATCATTTCAGCTGTTTGTGAATGTGATAGTAGAACCGTAATGTTTAGAAGCATCTTGACAGAGTAGAAGTGTTTTGTTACTAAAGGTATTTTACAATGTAGACAGACAGACAGACATGAAGTTAGAGAGAGATATGAAGTCAGACAGACAGACAGAGATATGAAGTCAGCCAGACAGACAGACAGACAGAGAGACAGAGATATGAAGTCAGTCAGACGGACAGAGAGACAGAGATATGAAGTCAGACAGACAGACAGACAGACAGAGATATGAAGTCAGACAGACAGACAGAGATATGAAGACAGACAGACAGACAGAGATGAAGTCAGTCAGACAGACAGACAGACAGAGATAGACAGACAGACAGACAGACAGACAGAGAGATATGAAGTCAGACAGACAGACAGGAATATGAAGTCAAGACAGACAGACAGACAGACAGAGACAGACAGACAGACAGACAGTCAGACAGATATGAAGTCAGACAGACAGACAGGATATGAAGTCAGACAGACAGACAGACAGACAGGAATGAAGTCAGACAGACGAATATGAAGTCAGACAGACAGACAGACAGAAGAAATATGAAGTCAGTCAGACAGACAGACAGAGAGACAGACAGACAGACAGACAGACAGACAGAGATATGAAGTCAGACAGACACAGAGATATGAAGTCGAACAGACAGAGAGACAGACAGACAGACAGACAGAGAGATATGAAGTCAGACAGACAGACAGACAGACAGACAGAGAGATATGAAGTCAGACAGACAGAGAGACAGACAGACAGACAGACAGAGAGATATGAAGTCAGACAGACAGAAAGACGGTCTGAGTGTTAGTGTCTTTTCTGCGTTTTCTTAGAGAGCACTATGAGTTTGCTACTTCCCTCCAGACTCCCGCTGTGTGTGTTGTTGAACAGGCACAAAGACATAGACACATTAGCTGTTACCCTCTCTGTTGTTGAACAGGCACAAAGACATAGACACATTAGCTGTTACCCTCTCTGTTGTTGAACAGGCACAAAGACATAGACACATTAGCTGTTACCCTCTCTGTTGTTGAACAGGCACAAAGACATAGACACATTAGCTGTTACCCTCTCTGTTGTTGACCAGGCTAACAGATAATGTGCCAGTAGCGAGTCAATGATAACTTGGCTATATGCACGGGGTACCAGTACCGAGTCAATGATAACTTGGCTATATGCACGGGGTACCAGTACCGAGTCAATGATAACTTGGCTATATGCACGGGGTACCAGTACTGAGTCAATGATAACTTGGCTATATGCACGGGGTACCAGTACCGAGTCAATGATAACTTGGCTATATGCACGGGGTACCAGTACTGAGTCCATGTGCAGGGGTACGAGGTAGTAGAGGTACATGCACATTGCATTCAGAAAGTATTCATACCCCTTGACTTATTTCACATTTTGTTTAGTTACAGCCTGAATTCAAAATGGATTACATTGATTGTATTTCTCAGCCATCTACACACAACACCCCATAATGACAAAGTGAAAACATTTTTATAGAAATGCGCAAATGTTTACTCCTGAACTTATTTAGGCGTTTCCATAACAACGGGGTTGAATACTTATTGACTCAAGACATTTATGCATTTATTTGTTAACATTTCTCTCTGACACCGCCTGGAATAGAGGTCCTGGATGGCAGTCTGCCTGACACCGCCTGGTATAGAGGTCCTGGATGGCAGTCTGCCTGACACCGCCTGGTATAGAGGTCCTGGATGGCAGCCTGTCTGACCCGGCCTGGTATAGAGGTCCTGGATGGCAGCCTGTCTGACACCGCCTGGTATAGAGGTCCTGGATGGCCGTCTGTCTGACACCGCCTGGTATAGAGGTCCTGGATGGCCGTCTGTCTGACACCGCCTGGTATAGAGGTCCTGGATGGCAGTCTGTCTGACACCGCCTGGTATAGAGGTCCTGGATGGCAGCCTGTCTGACCCGGCCTGGTATAGAGGTCCTGGATGGCAGCCTGTCTGACCCGGCCTGGTATAGAGGTCCTGGGTGGCAGTCTGCCTGATACCGCCTGGTATAGAGGTCCTGGATGGCAGCCTGTCTGACCCGGCCTGGTATAGAGGTCCTGGATGGCCGTCTGTCTGACACCGCCTGGTATAGAGGTCCTGGGTGGCAGTCTGCCTGATACCGCCTGGTATAGAGGTCCTGGATGGCCGTCTCTCTGACACCGCCTGGTATAGAGGTCCTGGATGGCCGTCTGCCTGACACCGCCTGGTATAGAGGTCCTGGATGGCAGCCTGTCTGACCCGGCCTGGTATAGAGGTCCTGGATGGCAGCCTGTCTGACCCGGCCTGGTATAGAGGTCCTGGATGGTAGTCTGTCTGACCCGGCCTGGTATAGAGGTCCTGGATGGCAGCCTGTCTGACCCGGCCTGGTATAGAGGTCCTGGATGGCCGTCTGTCTGACTACTGCTGTACAACTTCCACCGCTCCTTGCTTCACACCTTGCAGGAAGAGTAGAACTAAATAGAACAGAAGTACATTTCTCAGTTTTTAGTTTTGTTAAAGGTATTTCATCTCCGGTGACCGGGCAGGAAGAGACTTGGGCACTTCCTGATTTATGTTTTCCAGGAAGCGCCAGTCCTGTTCCTGGTTTCCTCCCTGAGGATGGTGTGGGAAGGAAGGATAGGGGAGGGGACAAGGGGAGGGGGGAGGAGCTGTGTCGCTACACAGGCTGTATTTGTTTTTAAGCCGATCCTTAACTAGTTGGAGTTAATCCCTAAACTTCACCCTAAACACAACATGTGATGTTTGGAACAACTTCTAAATGTTACGTTTGAGAAATGTGGATAAACGTGAGACTGAGACAGCTGATTGGACAAACACAGACCAGAAATAATTGGAAGGATTCAGTGTTCACTACTAGAACCAGCTGAATCTCCTCCGTTATGTCAACGTGTTGATGTGTTCACTACAAGAACCAGCTGAATCTCCTCCGTTATGTCAACCTGTTGATGTGTTCACTACTAGAACCAGCTGAATCTCCTCCGTTATGTCAACCTGTTGATGTGTTCACTACTAGAACCAGCTGAATCTCCTCCGTTATGTCAACCTGTTGATGTGTTCACCTCTAGAACCAGCTGAATCTCCTCCGTTATGTCAACCTGTTGATGTGTTCACTACTAGAACCAGCTGAATCTCCTCCGTTATGTCAACCTGTTGATGTGTTCACCTCTAGAACCAGCTGAATCTCCTCCGTTATGTCAACCTGTTGATGTGTTCACTACTAGAACCAGCTGAATCTCCTCCGTTATGCCAACCACTGGTACAGACTCTAATTCAGATGTAGTGTCCTGCTGGTTAGTGTCTAGTCTACACTATTAAACAGGGATTCACTGGTACAGACTCTAATTCAGATGTAGTGTCCTGCTGGTTAGTGTCTAGTCTATTAAACAGGGATTCACTGGTACAGACTCTAATTCAGATGTAGTGTCCTGCTGGTTAGTGTCTAGTCTACACTATTAAACAGGGATTCACTGGTATAGACTCTAATTCAGATGTAGTGTCCTGCTGGTTAGTGTCTAGTCTACACTATTAAACAGGGATTCACTGGTACAGACTCTAATTCACATGCTCTAGTGGAAACACTGCATCTAGAATCATGGAGGATAACTCAACGTGTTGACTTGTTTCCACTGTGGACACACTACATTGTGTCAACACCAGGAGGTTTAACTGTGTCCTATACAGACATGAGGGAGGGACAGTGATGACGATGATAATTTACATTTACAGTGATGATGATGATAATCAACTCCAAGAGGTTTAACTGTGTCTGATCCTATACAGACATGAGGGAGGGACAGTGATGATGATAATAAACCTCTTGGAGTTGATTAACTGTGTCTGATCCTATACAGACATGAGGGAGGGACAGTGATGATGATAATAATCAACTCCAAGAGGTTTAACTGTGTCTGATCCTATACAGACATGAGGGAGGGACAGTGATGATGATAATCAACACCAAGAGGTTTAACTGTGTCTGATCCTATACAGACATGAGGGAGGGACAGTGATGATGATAATCAACACCAAGAGGTTTAACTGTGTCTGATCCTATACAGACATGAGGGAAGGGACCGTGATGATAATCAGTGATGTTGTATGTATGTATGTTATGGTAGCAGTACTGCTAAACCTGTCTGACCGGTGATATTGGAGGTTATTCAGAAACAAAAAAATATAGCCCCCCCCCCCCCCCACACACACACACACACACACACACACAGTATGTAGAGATCAACATTGGTCTCTGGTGGAATATTCCATGGGTCTGATCGCTACTGAAACCAGCCTGTGTCAGCAGGTGTGTGTGTGTGTAAAATAGCCACATGTCAACCAGATGGACACAATGGAGCTATCTCAATTGCAGCCAGAGGAGGAGGTACTGAATGAACACTTATTTTAACTTAATATAATACATCAATAAAATCAATTTATCCTCAAATAAATAATGAAATAATGAAACATGTTCAATTTGGTTGAAATAATGCAAAAACAAAGTGTTGGAGAAGAAAGTAAAAGTGCAATATGTGCCATGTAAGAAAGCTAACGTTTAAGTTCCTTGCTCAGAACATGAGAACATGTGAAAGCTGGTGGTTCCTTTTAACATGAGTCTTCAATATTCCCAGGTAAGAAGTTTTAGCTTGTAGTTATTATAGGAATTATGGGACTATTTCTCTCTATACCATTTTGTATTTCATTAACCTTTGGATATTGGATGTTCTTATAGGCACTATAGTATTGCCAGTGTAATAGTATAGCTTCCGTCCCTCTCCTCGCTCCTACCTGGGCTCGAACCAGGAACACAACGACAACAGCCACCGTCGAAGCAGCGTTACCCATGCAGAGCAAGGGCAACAACCACTCCAAGTCTCAGAGCGAGTGATGTTTGAAACGCTATTAGCGCGCACCCCGCTAACTAGCTAGCCATTTCACATCGGTTACACCAGCCTCATCTCGGGAGTTGATAGGCTTGAAGTCATAAACAGCGCAATGCTTGACGCACAACGAAGAGCTGCTGGCAAAACGCACAAAAGTGCTGTTTGAATGAATGCTTACGAGCCTGCTGCTGCCTACCACCGCTCGGTTAGATACTTGTATGCTCAGTCAGATTATATGCAACGCAGGACACGCTAGATAGTACTAGTAATATCATCAACCATGTGTAGTTAACTAGTGATTCTGATTAATTGATTGATTGTTTTTATTAAGTTTAATGCTAGCTAGCAACTTACCTTGTCTTACTGTATTCGTTGCACTTGTGGAATGCGAAACTTGGAAGTCATTATTGGAATTGGACTAGTTAACTGTAAGGTTGCAAGATTGGTTCCCCGAGCTGACAATGTGAAAGTCAAGACAAGTGTGTCTTGCCTACAGTCAAGCATGGTGGTGGGAGTGTCATGGTCTGGGGCTGCATGAGTGCTGCCGGCACTGGGGAGCTACAGTTCATTGAGGGAACCATGAATGCCAACATGTACTGTGACGTACTGAAGCAGAGCGTGATCCCTCTCCCTTCGGAGACTGGGCCGCAGGGCAGTATTCCAACATAACAACCACTAACACACCTCCAAGACGACCACTGCCTTGCTAAAGAATCTGAGGGTAAAGGGTGATGCATCACAAGTGTTGTCTCCAGACCTAAACCCTATTGCGCATTGGTGGGGCTACCCTCAAACGGAAGGTGGAGGAGTGCAAGGTCTCTAACATCCACCAGCTCCGTGATGTCGTCATGGTGAACTCCATGCCCAAGAGGGTTAAGGCAGTGCTGGAAAATGATGGTGGCCACACAAAATATTGACACTTTGGGCCCAATTTGGACATTTTCACTTAGGGGTGTACTCACTTTTGTTGCCAGCGGTTTAGACATTAATGGCTGTGTGTTGAGTTATTTTGAGGACACCAAATTTACACTGTTATACAAGCTGTACACTCACTACCTTACATTGTAGCAAAGTGTCATTTCTTCAGTGTTGTCACATGAAAAGATATACTCAAATATTTACAAAAATGTGAGGGGTGTACTCACTTTTGTGATATACTGTATATTGATTGCAATTGTTCCCGACTGAGTGAGCGTTCATGTGCAAAGGATTAGCATTTTAATTGTTATAATTATCAACTCTGTAGTGACTTCTCAGTCGACCCCCACTCCCCCTTTTGTCTAACCAGCCGCCATGTCGGTTTAGCCCACTAGGGCACATTCCCCTATCGTTTCTTGTAACCATATTTACTTTGTTTGTTTGTGTGTGCACTTCTGTGATTGTTAGTTAATAAATAACTGATTTAAGACAATTGATGTATGGATGACTCATAGTGAAGACTAGGTTCGTGCAGATTATCAACAATTTACGACGTTTGGAATGAAACTAACGTGAGGTAAAATAAATAATTCATTAATTCAAAGACTAATTGATCAGATATAAAATATCTATAATATTAGGAAAATTATAACTTTGTATTATGAATATTTTTCCTTGGTGCCCCGACTTCCTAGTTAATTACAGTTACGTGACTAATCAGTTTAATCGCGTAATACTAATTTCAGAGAATCTTTGATTAAAAACTAAAAGTCTTCATTTAATGATAGTAAAGACACGACACTGGGATTGAACCCACTATCTTGGTGTTGCAAGAGTCATGCTCTTGTGTCACTCTTGTGCCAACACACAATACCCCATCATGATAAAGTTAAATCATGTTTTTAGAAATGTTTACAAATTAGTTACAAATGTCAAGCAAAGAGGCACTGAGCTTGAAGGTAGGCCTTGAAATACATCCACAGGTACACCTCCAATTGACTCAAAGGATGTCAATTAGCCTATCAGAAGCTACTAAAGCCATGACATCATTTTATGGGATTTTCCAAGCTGTTTAAAGGCACAGTCAATTTAGTGTATGTAAACTTCTGGAATTGTGATACAGTGAGTTATAAGTGAAATAATCTGTCTGTAAACAGTTGTTGGAAAACTGACTTGTCCTGCACAAAGTAGATGTCCGAACCGACTTGCGAGTTTTAATGTTTCCAACCTAAGTGTATGTAAACTTCCGACTTCAACTGTATGTAGTAATGTGTAGAACACATTTTATATCTGAATGTTCTGTAACATTAAACCCTCCTGAACAGGCCCCATGGGCTAGAACCTGGCAGCTCTTTGATTGGTGTTGCCATGGTGAAGAGGGTTCTTCGTGTCCTAGGAGGGCACTGATTGGACGGCCAGGGTTTGGAGTGGGTGTGTCTGCAGTCAGGCTAGTGCCTATGTAGCTGATTGACAGTTTTCAGTGTGAGTCTAGTAGAGTAGAATTAGCCTGGTCCCAGATCTACTGATCTATCACAGTAGAGTAGAATTAGCCTGGTCCCAGATCTACTGATCTATCACAGTAGAGTAGAAATAGCCTGGTCCCAGATCTACTGATCTATCACAGTAGAGTAGAAATAGCCTGGTCCCAGATCTACTGATCTATCACAGTAGAGTAGAAATAGCCTGGTCCCAGATCTACTGATCTATCACAGTAGAGTAGAAATAGCCTGGTCCCAGATCTACTGATCTATCACAGTAGAGTAGAAATAGCCTGGTCCCAGATCTACTGATCTATCACAGTAGAGTAGAAATAGCCTGGTCACGTCCCAGTTTTGTTTGTGTATCATGTTAATACTGCTTGTCATGTCTAACAGTGGCATAATGGCACAAACAGACTGGTACCCAGGCTAGGGAAGAAATGACAGACCAAATCCATTTCCTAGACAGTGGAACAGGAAATGAAAGAGATGGATGGGCCAAGAGAAAAGAGTTAGGAGGGAAGGACAAAAATGATACCACCCTCCCTCCCTGTTATCTCTTCGTATTCTCTGTCGTCACGACATCCACCTCTCCTGTCTATTGTAAACTGTTCAGAGGGTCATTTGGAACTGTGATGTCATTATCAGGTCTATCAGTATAACAACTAAACTGGGTTTCTCCTCCCTTTCTCTCCTCTCCTGTCTGCCTCTCTGTCTGTCTACTCTAGGTGGTTGTCACGACTACCCTCCCTCCCACAATGTCTTCTGAAGCCACTCGCATCCAGGGGTCAGTATCCCCTACGACCCCTCCCCTGACCTCTGGGGCCCCTGGCTCCCCAGTCTCTCCGGTGTCCCCTGGGTCCCTGTGCCCGCCAGCCTCCCGGTACCGAGACCGTTCCCCCTCCCCCATGAGAGGTTACCTCATACCCAGCCCCCTGCCAACCAGACGTACTAGGACCTGCTCTGCGTGAGTACTGCACACACACACACCTAGTGTTATAATTCAGTATTTATGAAACGGCTTAATTTATTATGCCTAAGGGTCCTAGCTACATGTAACCTGACTCATTATGTCTAGGGGTCCTAGCTACATGTAACCTGACTCATTCTGTCTAGAGGTCCTAGCTACGTGGTCTATAATCTGACTCATTATGTCTAGGGGTCCTAGCTACATGGTCTGTAACCTGACTCATTATGTCTAGGGGTCCTAGCTACATGTAACCTGACTCATTATGTCTAGGGGTCCTAGCTACATGGTCTATAACCTGACTCATTATGTCTAGGGGTCCTAGCTACATGGTCTGTAATCTGACTCATTATGTCTAGGGGTCCTAGCTACATGGTCTATAATCTGACTCATTATGTCTAGGGTCCTAGCTACATGTAATCTGACTCATTATGTCTAGAGGTCCTAGCTACATGTAACCTGACTCATTATGTCTAGAGATCCTAGCTACATGGTCTATAACCTGACTCATTATGTCTAGGGGTCCTAGCTACATGGTCTGTAATCTGACTCATTATGTCTAGGGGTCCTAGCTACATGGTCTATAATCTGACTCATTATGTCTAGAGGTCCTAGCTACATGTAACCTGACTCATTATGTCTAGGGGTCCTAGCTACATGTAACCTGACTCATTATGTCTAGAGGTCCTAGCTACGTGGTCTATAATCTGACTCATTATGTCTAGGGGTCCTAGCTACATGGTCTGTAACCTGACTCATTATGTCTAGGGGTCCTAGCTACATGTAACCTGACTCATTATGTCTAGGGGTCCTAGCTACATGGTCTGTAATCTGACTCATTATGTCTAGAGGTCCTAGCTACATGTAACCTGACTCATTATGTCTAGGGGTCCTAGCTACATGGTCTATAACCTGACTCATTATGTCTAGGGGTCCTAGCTACATGGTCTGTAATCTGACTCATTATGTCTAGGGGTCCTAGCTACATGTAACCTGACTCATTATGTCTAGGGGTCCTAGCTACATGTAACCTGACTCATTATGTCTAGGGGTCCTAGCTACATGGTCTATAACCTGACTCATTATGTCTAGGGGTCCTAGCTACATGGTCTGTAACCTGACTCATTATGTCTAGGGGTCCTAGCTACATGGTCTGTAACCTGACTCATTATGTCTAGGGGTCCTAGCTACATGTAACCTGACTCATTATGTCTAGGGGTCCTAGCTACATGGTCTGTAACCTGACTCATTATGTCTAGGGGTCCTAGCTACATGTAACCTGACTCATTATGTCTAGGGGTCCTAGCTACATGTAACCTGACTCATTATGTCTAGGGGTCCTAGCTACATGTAACCTGACTCATTATGTCTAGGGGTCCTAGCTACATGTAACCTGACTCATTATGTCTAGGGGTCCTAGCTACATGGTCTGTAACCTGACTCATTATGTCTAGGGGTCCTAGCTACATGTAACCTGACTCATTATGTCTAGGGGTCCTAGCTACATGTAACCTGACTCATTATGTCTAGGGGTCCTAGCTACATGGTCTGTAACCTGACTCATTATGTCTAGGGGTCCTAGCTACATGTAACCTGACTCATTATGTCTAGGGGTCCTAGCTACATGTAACCTGACTCATTATGTCTAGGGGTCCTAGCTACATGTAACCTGACTCATTATGTCTAGGGGTCCTAGCTACATGGTCAACCTGACTCATTATGTCTAGGGGTCCTAGCTACATGTAACCTGACTCATTATGTCTAGGGGTCCTAGCTACATGTAACCTGACTCATTATGTCTAGGGGTCCTAGCTACATGTAACCTGACTCATTATGTCTAGGGGTCCTAGCTACATGTAACCTGACTCATTATGTCTAGGGGTCCTAGCTACATGTAACCTGACTCATTATGTCTAGGGGTCCTAGCTACAGGTCTGTAACCTGACTCATTATGTCTAGGGGTCCTAGCTACATGTAACCTGACTCATTATGTCTAGGGGTCCTAGCTACATGTAACCTGACTCATTATGTCTAGGGGTCCTAGCTACATGTAACCTGACTCATTATGTCTAGGGGTCCTAGCTACATGTAACCTGACTCATTATGTCTAGGGGTCCTAGCTACATGTAACCTGACTCATTATGTCTAGGGGTCCTAGCTACATGTAACCTGACTCATTATGTCTAGGGGTCCTAGCTACATGTAACCTGACTCATTATGTCTAGGGGTCCTAGCTACATGTAACCTGACTCATTATGTCTAGGGTCCTAGCTACATGTAACCTGACTCATTATGTCTAGGGGTCCTAGCTACATGTAACCTGACTCATTATGTCTAGGGGTCCTAGCTACATGTAACCTGACTCATTATGTCTAGGGGTCCTAGCTACATGTAACCTGACTCATTATGTCTAGGGGTCCTAGCTACATGTAACCTGACTCATTATGTCTAGGGGTCCTAGCTACATGTAACCTGACTCATTATGTCTAGGGGTCCTAGCTACATGTAACCTGACTCATTATGTCTAGGGGTCCTAGCTACATGTAACCTGACTCATTATGTCTAGGGGTCCTAGCTACATGTAACCTGACTCATTATGTCTAGGGTCCTAGCTACATGTAACCTGACTCATTATGTCTAGGGGTCCTAGCTACATGTAACCTGACTCATTATGTCTAGGGGTCCTAGCTACATGTAACCTGACTCATTATGTCTAGGGGTCCTAGCTACATGTAACCTGACTCATTATGTCTAGGAGTCCTAGCTACGTGGTCTATAACCTGACTCATTATGTCTAGGGTCCTAGCTACA
>NW_027013012.1:0-17482 GCF_036934945.1 Oncorhynchus masou masou
GATTTAGGGTTAGAATTAGGTTAAGAGTTAGGGTTAGGTTTAGGGTTAGGATACAAATAGGGTTAAGGATTATGGAAAATAAGATTTTGGGTCCCATTGGATGTGTGTGTGTGTGTGTGTGTGTGTGTGTGTGTGTGTGTGTGTGTGTGTGTGTGTGTGTGTGTGTGTGTGTGTGTGTGTGTGTGTGTGTGTGTGTGTGTGTGTGTGTGTGTGTGTGTGTGTGTGTGTGTGTGTGTGTGTGTGTGTGTGTGTGTGTGTGTGTGTGTGTGTGTGTGTGTGTGTGTGTGTGTGTGTGCTTATGTATGTCTGTGTGTGGTCTAACTTTACTATCCTTTTGAGTTCCAAAGGTCCTCACCAGGATATTATGAAATGAAAAGGGAAGAGGCTATTTTAGGCTTAGGGGTTAGATTTAGGGTTATCGT
This sequence comes from Oncorhynchus masou masou, assembly GCF_036934945.1. Classification (NCBI taxonomy): domain Eukaryota; kingdom Metazoa; phylum Chordata; class Actinopteri; order Salmoniformes; family Salmonidae; genus Oncorhynchus; species Oncorhynchus masou. The sequence continues at coordinate 423 of NW_027013012.1, forward strand.
TACAATTAGAGTTAGAATTAGAGGTAGAGGTTAGGGGTGAGATTTAGGGTTAGAATAAGGTTTAGACGTTAGGGGTTAGAATTAGTGTTAGAATTAGGTTTAGAGGTTAGGGATTAGATTTACGGTTAGAATTAGGGTTAGAATTAGGTTTAGAGGTTAGGGGTTAGATTTAGGGTTATGGTTACAATTAGAGTTAGAGTTAGGGGTAGAGGTTAGTTGTTAGATTTAGGGTTAGAATTAAATTTAGAGCTTTGATGTTAGATTTAGGGTTAGCATTCGGTTCAGAGGTTAGGGGTTAGATTTAGGGTTAGAATTAGGGTTAGAATTAGGTTTAGAGGTTAGGGGTTAGATTTAGGGTTAGAATTAGGGTTAGAATTGGGTTTAGAGGTTTGGGGTTAGATTTAGGGTTAGATTTAGGGTTAGCATTAGGTTTAGAGGTTAGTGGATAGATTTAAGATTAGTATTAGGGTTAGAATTGGGTTTAGAGGTTAGGGGTTAGATTTAGGGTTAGAATTAGGTTTAGAGGTTAGGGGTTAGATTTAAGTTTAGAATTAGGGTTAGAATTAGGTTTAGAGGTTAGGGGTTAGATTAAGGGTTAGAATAAGGTTTAGGGGTTAGATTTAGGGTTAGAATTTGATTTAGAGGTTAGAGAATAGGGGTTAAATTTAGGGTTAGAATTAGGGTTAGAATTAGGTTTAGAGGCTAGAGAGTTAGGGGTTAGATTTAGGGTTACGGTTACAATTCGAGTTAGAGTTAGGGGTAGAGGTTAAGTGGTTAGATTTAGGGTTAGAATTAAGTTTAGAGCTTTGATGTTAGATTTAGGGTTAACATTAGGTTTAGAGGTTAGGGGTTAGATTTAGGTTTAGAATTAGGGTTAGAATTAGGTTTAGAGGTTAGGGGTTAGATTTAGGGTTAGAATTTGGGTTAGAATTGGGTTTAGAGGTTAGGGGTAAGATTTAGGGTTAGTATTAGGGTTAGAATTGGGTTTAGAGGTTAGGGGTTAGAATTAGGGTTAGAATTAGGTTTAGAGGTTAGGGGTTAGATTTAGGGTTAGAATAAGGTTTAGGGGTTTGGGGTTAGATTTAGGATTAGATTTAGATTTAGAGGTTAGGGTTAGGGTTAGATTTAGGGTTAGAATTAGGTTTAGGGGTTAGATTTAGGGTTAGAATTAGGTTTAGAGGTTAGGGGTTAGATTTAGGGTTAGAATTAAATTTAGAGACTAGGGCTTAGATTTAGGGTTAGAATTAGGTTGAGAGGTTATGGGTTAGAATTATTGTTAGAATTAGGTTTAGAAGTTAGGGCTTAGATTTAGGGTTAGAATTAGGTTTAGATGTTAGGGGTTAGATTTAGGGTTAGAATAGGGTTTAGGGGTCAGATTTAGGGTTAGATTTAGGGTTAGAATTAGTTTTAGAGATTAGGGGTTAGATTTAGGGTTAGAATTAGGTTTAGAGGTTAGGGGTTGGATTTAGGGTTAGAATTAGGTTTAGGGATTAGGGGTTAGATTTAGGGTTAGAATTAAATTTAGAGGTTAGGGGTTAGATTTAGGGTTAGAGTTAGGTTTAGATGTTAGGGGTTTGATTTAGGGTTAGAATAGGGTTTAGGGTCAGATTTAGGGTTAGATTTAGGGTTAGAATTACTTTTAGAGATTAGGGGTTAGATTTAGGATTAGAATTAGGTTTAGAGGTTAGGGGTTGGATTTAGGGTTAGAATTAGGTTTAGGGGTTAGATTTGGGGTTAGAATTAGGTTTAGGGGTTAGATTTAGGGTTAGAATTAGGTTTAGAGGTTAGGGGTTAGATTTAGGGTTAGGGATACAAATAGGGTTAAGGATTATGGAAAATAGGATTTTGGGTCCCCACTTGGATGTGTGTGTGTGTGTGTGTGTGTGTGTGTGTGTGTGTGTGTGTGTGTGTGTGTGTGTGTGTGTGTGTGTGTGTGTGTGTGTGTGTGTGTGTGTGTGTGTGTGTGTGTGTGTGTGTGTGTGTGTGTGTGTGTGTGTGTGTGTGTGTGTGTGTGTGTGTGTGTGTGTGTGTGTGTGTGTGTGTGTGTGTGTGTGTGTGTGTGTGTGTGCTTATGTATGTCTGTGTGTGGTCTAACTTTACTATCTATTTGAGTTCAAAGGTCCTCTGCAGGATATTATGAAATAAGAAAAAGGAAGAGGCTATTTTAGGCTTGGGGGTTAGATTTGGGTTATCGTTACAATTAGAGTTAGAATTAGGGGTAGAGGGTTAGGGGTTAGATTTAGGGTTAGAATAAGGTTTAGACGTTAGGGGTTAGATTTAGGGTTAGAATTAGTGTTAGAATTAGGTTTAAGAGGTTAGGGGTTAGGTGAAGAGAATTAGAATTAGGTTTTAGAGGTTAGGGGTTAGATTTAGGGTTATGGTTACAGTGGGGGATTTAGAGTTAAAGGTGAGGTTTGGCTAGTTAGATTTAGGTTAGAATTAAGTTTAGAGCTTTGATGTTAGATTTAGGGTTAGCATTAGGGTTAGAATTAGGTTTAGAGGTTTGGGGTTAGATTTAGGGTTAGATTTAGGGTTAGCATTAGGTTTAGAGGTTTAGTGGTTAGATTTAGGGTTAGTATTAGGTTTAGGGTTAATTGGGTTTTAGAGGTTAGGGGGTTAGATTTAGGGTTTAAATTAGGTTTTAGATTTAGGGTTTAGAGGTTTGGGGTTAGATTTAGGGTTAGATTTAGGGTTAGCATTAGGTTTAGAGGTTGGTGGTTAGATTTAGGGTTAGTATTAGGGTTAGAATTGGGTTTAGAGGTTAGGGTTAGATTTAGGGTTAAATTAGGTTTAGAGGTTAGGGGTTAGATTTAGGTCTAGAATTAGGGTTAGAGTGGGTTTTTAGAGGTTAGGGGGTTAGATTAAGGGTTAGAATAAGGTTTAGGGGTTAGGGGTTAGATTTAGGGTTAGAATTCGATTTAGAGATTAGGGTTAGGGGGTTAAATTTAGGGTTAGAATTAGGGTTAGAATTAGGTTTAGAGGTTAGAGGTTAGGGGTTAGATTTAGGGTTACAGTTTACAATTCGAGTTAGAGTTAGTGTAGAGGTTAGTGGTTAGATTTAGGGTTAGAATTAAGTTTAGAGCTTTGATGTTAGATTTAGGGTTAGCATTAGGTTTAGAGGTTAGGGGTTAGATTTAGGGTTAGAATTAGGGTTAGAATTAGGTTTAGAGGTTAGGGCTAGATTTAGGGTTAGAATTTGGGTTAGGGTGGGTTTAGAGGTTAGGGGTAAGATTTAGGGTTAGAATGGGTTAGAATTGGGTTTAGAGGTTGGGGTTAGATTTAGGGTTAGTATTAGGGTTAGAATTGGGTTTAGAGGTTAGGGGTTAGAATTAGGGTTAGAATTAGGTTTTAGAGGTTAGGGGTTAGATTAGGTTTAGAGGTTAGGGGTTAGATTTAGGGTTAGAAGTTGGGTTGAATTGGGTTTAGAGGTTAGGGGTTAGACATAGGGTTAGAATTAGGGTTAGAATTTGGGTTTAGAGGTTAGGGTTAGATTTAGTGTTAATTAAGGTTAGTCGTTTAGAGATTTAGGGTTAGAATTAGGTTTAGAGGTTAGGGGTTGGATTTAGGGTTAGTATTAGTGTTAGAATTGGGTTTAGAGGTTAGGGGTTAGAATTAGGGTTAGAATTAGGTTTTAGAGGTTAGGGGTTAGATTTAGGGTTAGAATAAGGTTTAGGGGTTTGGGGTTAGATTTAGGATTAGAATTAGATTTAGAGGTTAGAGGTTAGGGGTTAGATTTAGGGTTAGAATTAGTGTTAGAATTAGATTTAGAGGTTAGGGGTTAGATTTAGGGTTAGAATTAGGGTTAAATTAGGTTTAGAGGTTAGGGTTAGATTTAGGGTTAGAATTAGTGTTAGAATTAGGTTTAGAGGTTAGGGGTGTAGATTTAGGGTTAGAATTAGGGTTAGAATTAGGGTGTAGAGGTTTGTGGTTAGATTTAGGGTTAGAATTAAGTTTAGAGCTTTGATGTTAGATTTAGGGTTAGCATTAGGTTTGAGTTGGGTTAGATTTAGGGTTAGAATTGGGTTAGATTTGGGTTTAGAGTTGGGGTTAGATTTAGGGTTAGATGTAGGGTTAGCATTAGGTTTAGAGGTTGGGGTTAGATTTAGAGTTAGTATTAGGGCTAGAGTGGGTTAAGAGGTTGAGTTAATTTAGTTAGAGTTAGAATTGGGTTTAGAGGTTGTTAGATTTAGGGTTAGAATTAGGTTTAGAATTGGTTTAGAGTTAGGGTTAGATTTAGGGTTAGATTTAGGGTTAGCATTAGGTTTAGAGGTTAGGGGTTAGATTTAGGGTTAGTATTAGGGTTAGAATTGGGTTTAGAGGTTAGGGGTTAGATTTAGGGTTAAATTAGGTTTAGAGGTTAGGGGTTAGATTTAGGGTTAGAATTAGGGTTAAATTGGCTTTAGAGGTTAGGGGTTAGATTTAGGGTTAGCATTAGGTTTAGAGTTAGGGGTTGATTTAGGTTAATGGTTAGAATTGGGTTTAGGGTTAGGGTTAGATTTGGGTTAGAATTGGGTTTAGAGGTTAGGGGTTAGATTTAGGGTTAGATTAGGTTAGAATTGGGTTTAGTAGGTTAGGGGTTAGATTGGTTAGATTAGGTTAGGTTAGGGGTTAGATTTAGGGTTAGAATTAGGGTTAGAATTGGGTTTAGAGGTTAGGGGTTAGATTTAGGGTTATGGTTACAATTAGAGTTAGAGTTATAGGGGTAGAGGTTTGTGGTTAGATTTAGGGTTAGAATTAAGTTTAGAGCTTTGATGTTAGATTTAGGGTTAGCATTAGGTTTAGAGGTTAGGGGTTAGATTTAGGGTTAGAATTAGGGTTAGAATTAGGTTTAGAGGTTAGGGGTTAGATTTAGGGTTAGAAGTTGGGTTAGAATTGGGTTTAGAGGTTAGGGGGCTAGATTTAGGGTTAGAATTTGGGTTAGAATTGGGTTTAGAGGTTAGGGAGTAAGATTTAGGGTTAGAATTAGGGTTAGAATTGGGTTTAGAGGTTGGGGGTTAGATTTAGGGTTAGTATTAGTGTTAAATTGGGTTTAGAGGGTTAGGGGTTAGAATTAGGGTTAGAATTGGGTTTTAGAGGAGTTAGGGGTTAGATTTAGGGTATTAGGGTTAGAATTGGGTTTAAGGTTTAGGGTTTTTAGGGGTTAGATTTAGTTAGAATAAGGTTTAGGGTTTTGGTGTTAGATTTAGGATTAGAATTAGATTTAGAGGTTAGAGGTTAGGGGTTAGATTTAGGGTTAGAATTAGTGTTAGAATTAGGTTTAGAGGTTAGGGGTTAGATTTAGGGTTAGAATTAGGGTTAGAATTGGGTTTAGAGGTTAGGGGTTAGATTTAGGTTAGTTATGGTTACAATTAGTTAGTTAGGGTTAGTTATAGAGGGGTAGAGGTTTGTGGTTAGATTTAGGGTTAAATTAAGTTTTAGAGCTTTGATGTTAGATTTAGGGTTAGCATTAGGTTTAGAGGTTAGGGGTTAGATTTAGGGGTTAGTATTAGGGTTAGAATTGGGTTTTAGAGGGTTAGATTTAGGGTTAGATTTAGGGGCATTAGGTTTAGAGGTTAGGGGTTAGTTAGTATTAGGGGTTTAGAGGTTAGGGGTTAGATTTAGGGTTAGAATTAATTGGGTTTAGAGTTTAGGGGTTAGATTTAGGGTTAGAATTAGGTTTAGAATTTAGGTTTAGGTTAGGTTAGGGGTTAGATTTAGGGTTAGCATTAGGTTTAGGGTTAGGGATTAGATTTAGAGTTAGTTTTAGGATTAGAATTGGGTTTAGAGTTAGGGGTTAGATTTAGGGTTAAATTAGGTTTAGAGGTTAGGGGTTAGATTTAGGTTTAGAATTAGTGGCTTTAGAGGTTAGGGGTTAGGGGTTAGCATTAGGTTTGTTAGGGGTTCGATTTAGGGTTAGAATTAGGGTTAGAATTGGGTTTAAGTTTAGTTAGAATTGTGTTAGGGGTTAGATTTAGGGTTAGAATTAGGGTTAGAATTAGGTTAAGAGGGGTTAGATTTAGGGTTAGATTTAGGGTTAGAGGTTAGATTTGGGTTAAATTGGTTAGTAGGTTTAGAGGTTAGGGGTTAGATTTAGGGTTAGATTTAGGGTTAGCATTAGGTTTAGAGGTTAGGGTTAGATTTAGATTTAGTTAGTAGGTTTAGGGTTAGGGGAATTGGGTTTTAGAAGGTTAGGTTAGGGTTTAGATTTTGGGTTAAATTAGGTTTAGAGGTTAGGGGTTAGATTTAGGTTTAGAATTAGGGTTAGAATTGGCTTTAGAGGGGTTAGATTTAGGGTTAGATTTTTAGGGTTAGCATTAGGTTTAGAATTGGGTTTGGTTAGGGTTTGATTTAGGGTTAGAATTAGGGTTAGAATTGGGTTTAGAGGTTAGGGGAGGTTAGAATTTAGGAGTTAGAATTAGGTTTAGAGGTTAGGGGTTAGATTTAGGGTTAGAATTAGGGTTTAGAGGTTAGGGTTTAGAATTAGGGTTAAATTAGGCTTAGAGGTTAGGGAGTTAGATTTAGGGTTAGAATTGGCGTTAGAATTAGGTTTAGATGTTTGGGGTTAGATTTAGGGTTAGAATAAGGTTTTAGGGGTTAGGGTTAGATTTAGGGTTAGAATTAGATTTAGAGGTTAGAGGTTAGGGGTTAGATTTAGGGTTATAATTAGGTTTAGAGGTTAGGGGTTAGATTTAAGTTTAGAATTAGGGTTAGAATTAGGTTTAGAGGTTAGGGGTTAGATTAAGGGTTAGAATAAGGTTTAGGGGTTAGATTTAGGGTTAGAATTTGATTTAGAGGTTAGAGAATAGGGGTTAAATTTAGGGTTAGAATTAGGGTTAGAATTAGGTTTAGAGGCTAGAGGTTAGGGGTTAGATTTAGGGTTACGGTTACAATTCGAGTTAGAGTTAGGGGTAGAGGTTAGTGGTTAGATTTAGGGTTAGAATTAAGTTTAGAGCTTTGATGTTAGATTTAGGGTTAGCATTAGGTTTAGAGGTTAGGGGTTAGATTTAGGTTTAGAATTAGGGTTAGAATTAGGTTTAGAGGTTAGGGGTTAGATTTAGGGTTAGAATTTGGGTTAGAATTGGGTTTAGAGGTTAGGGGTAAGATTTAGGGTTAGTATTAGGGTTAGAATTGGGTTTAGAGGTTAGGGGTTAGAATTAGGGTTAGAATTAGGTTTAGAGGTTAGGGGTTAGATTTAGGGTTAGGAATAAGGTTTAGGGGTTTGGGGTTAGATTTAGGATTAGATTTAGATTTAGAGGTTAGAGTTAGGGTTAGATTTAGGGTTAGAATTAGGTTTAGGGGTTAGATTTAGGGTTAGAATTAGGTTTAGAGGTTAGGGGTTAGATTTAGGGTTAGAATTAAATTTAGAGGCTAGGGCTTAGATTTAGGGTTAGAATTAGGTTGAGAGGTTAGGGGTTAGAATTAGGGTTAGAATTAGGTTTAGAAGTTAGGGGTTAGATTTAGGGTTAGAATTAAGTTTAGATGTTAGGGGTTAGATTTAGGGTTAGAATAGGGTTTGGGGGTCAGATTTAGGGTTAGATTTAGGGTTAGAATTAGTTTTAGAGATTAGGGGTTAGATTTAGGGTTAGAATTAGGTTTAGAGGTTAGGGGTTGGATTTAGGGTTAGAATTAGGTTTAGGGGTTAGGGGTTAGATTTAGGGTTAGAATTAAATTTAGAGGTTAGGGGTTAGATTTAGGGTTAGAGTTAGGTTTAGATGTTAGGGGTTTGATTTAGGGTTAGAATAGGGTTTAGGGGTCAGATTTAGGGTTAGATTTAGGGTTAGAATTACTGTTTAGAGATTAGGGGTTAGATTTAGGGTTAGAATTGGGTTTAGAGGTTAGGAGGTTAGAATTTGGGTTAGAATTGGGTTTAGAGGTTAGGGGTTAGATTTAGGGTTAGAATTAGGGTTAGAATTGGGTTTAGAGGTTAGGGGTTAGATTTAGGGTTAGATTTAGAGTGTTAGAGGTTAGGGTTAGATGTTAGGGTTAGAATTAGGGTTAGAATTAGGTTTAGAGGTTAGGGGTTAGATTTAGGGTTAGAATTAGGAGTTAGGAATTTGGGTTTAGAGGTTAGGGGTTAGATTTAGGGTTAGATTTAGGGTTAGAATTAGGTTTAGAGGTTAGGGGTTAGATTTAGGGTTAGTATTAGGGTTAGAATTGGGTTTAGAGGTTAGGGGTTAGATTTAGGGTTAGAATTAGGTTTAGAGGTTAGGGTTAGATTTAGGGTTAGAATTAGAGTTAGAATTAGGTTTAGAGGTTAGGGGTTAGATTTAGGGTTAGATTTAGAGGTTAGAGGTTAGGGGTTAGATTTAGGGTTAGAATTAGGGTTAGAATTAGGTTTAGAGGTTAGGGGTTAGATTTAGGGTTAGAATTAGGGTTAGAATTGGGTTTAGAGGTTAGGGGTTAGATTTAGGGTTAGAATTAGGGTTAGAATTAGGTTTAGAGGTTAGGGTTAGATTTAGGGTTAGTATTAGGGTTAGAATTGGGTTTAGAGGTTAGGGTTAGAATTAGGGTTAGAATTAGGTTTAGAGGTTAGGGGTTAGATTTAGGGTTAGAATTAGGGTTAGAATTAGGTTTAGAGGTTTGGGGTTAGATTTAGGGTTAGAATAAGGTTTAGAGGTTAGTGGTTAGATTTAGGGTTAGAATTAGGGTTTAGAATTGGTTAGAGTTAGGGGTTAGATTTAGGGTTAGAATTAGGTTTAGAGGTTGGGGGTTAGATTTAAGTTTAGAATTAGGGTTAGAATTAGGTTTAGAGGTTAGGGGTTAGATTAAGGGTTAGAATAAGGTTTATGGGTTAGATTTAGGGTTAGAATTTGATTTAGAGGTTAGAGAATAGGGGTTAAATTTAGGGTTAGAATTAGGGTTAGAATTAGGTTTAGAGGCTAGAGAGTTAGGGGTTAGATTTAGGGTTACGGTTACAATTCGAGTTTAGAGGTTAGGGGGTTAGATTTAAGTTTAGAATTAGGGTTAGAATTAGGTTTAGAGGTTAGGGGGTTAGATTAAGGGTTAGAATAAGGTTTATGGGTTAGATTTAGGTTCAGAATTAGATTTAGAGGTTAGAGAATAGGGTTAAATTTAGGGTTAGAATTAGGGTTAAATTGGGTTTAGAGGCTAGAGTAAGATTTAGGGTTACGGTTACAATTCGAGTTAGAGTTAGGGGTAGAGGTTAGTGGTTAGATTAGGGTTAGAATTAAGTTTAGAGCTTTGATGTTAGATTTAGGGTTAACATTAGGTTTAGAGTTAGGGGTTAGATTTAGGTTTAGAATTAGGGTTAGAATTAGGTTTAGAGGTTAGGGGGTTAGATTTAGGGTTAGAATTTAGGTTAGAATTAGGTTTAGAGGTTAGGGGTAAGATTTAGGGTTAGATTAGGGTTAAATTGGGTTTAGAAGTTAGGGGTTAGATTTTAGGGTTAGAATTAGGTTTAAGGTTATGGGTTAGAATTATTGTTAGAATAAGTTTTAGGGGTTTTGGGGTTAGATTTAGGATTAGAATTAGATTTAGATGTTAGGGGTTAGATTTAGGGTTAAATTAGGTTTAGGGGTTAGATTTAGGGTTAGAATTAGGTTTAGAGGTTAGGGGTTAGATTTAGGGTTAGAATTAGGTTTAGAGGTTAGGGCTTAGATTTAGGGTTAGAATTAGGTTGAGGGTTAGGTTAGATTTAGGGTTAGAATTAGGTTTAGAAGTTAGGGTTAGATTTAGGGTTAGAATTAGGTTTAGATGTTAGGGGTTTGATTTAGGTTAGAGAATAGGTTTAGGGGTCAGATTTTGGGTTAGATTTAGGGTTAAATTAGTTTTAGAGATTAGGGGTTAGATTTAGGGTTGTGAATTAGGTTTAGAGGTTAGGTTGGATTTAGGGTTAGAATTAGGTTTAGGGGTTAGATTTGGGGTTAGAATTAGGTTTAGGGGTTAGATTTAGGGTTAGAATTAGGTTTAGAGGTTAGGGGTTAGATTTAGGGTTAGGGACTAAATAGGGTTAGGATTATGGAAAATAGGATTTTTGGGTCCCCACTTGGATGTGTATGTGTGTGTGTGTGTGTGTGTGTGTGTGTGTGTGTGTGTGTGTGTGTGTGTGTGTGTGTGTGTGTGTGTGTGTGTGTGTGTGTGTGTGTTTGTGTGTGTGTGTGTGTGTGTGTGTGTGTGTGTGTGTGTGTGTGTGTGTGTGTGTGTGTGTGTGTGTGTGTGTGTGTGTGTGTGTGTGTGTGTGTGTTCTTATGTATGTCTGTGTGTGGTCTAACTTTACTATCCTTGAGTTCCAAAGGTCCTCACCAGGATATTATGAAATGAAAAGGGGAAGAGGCTAATTTAGGCTTAGGGGTTAGATTTAGGGTTATCATATAATTAGAGTTAGAATTAGGGGTAGAGGTTAGGGGTTAGATTTAGGGTTAGAATAAGGTTTAGACGTTAGGGGTTAGATTTAGGGTTAGAATTAGTGTTAGAATTAGGTTTAGAGGTTAGGGGTTAGAATTAGGGTTAGAATTAGGTTTTAGAGGTTAGGGGTTAGATTTAGGGTTATGGTTACAATTAGAGTTAGAGTTAGGGGTAGAGGTTTGTGGTTAGATTTAGGGTTAGAATTAAGTTTAGAGCTTTGATGTTAGATTTAGGGTTAGAATTAGGGTTAGAATTGGGTTTAGAGGTTTGGGGTTAGATTTAGGGTTAGATTTAGGGTTAGCATTAGGTTTAGAGGTTAGTGGTTAGATTTAGGGTTAGTATTAGGGTTAGAATTGGGTTTAGAGGTTAGGGGTTAGATTTAGGGTTAGAATTAGGTTTAGAATTGGGTTTAGAGGTTTGGGGTTAGATTTAGGGTTAGATTTAGGGTTAGCATTAGGTTTAGAGGTTGGTGGTTAGATTTAGGGTTAGTATTAGGGTTAGAATTGGGTTTAGAGGTTAGGGGTTAGATTTAGGGTTAGAATTAGGTTTAGAGGTTAGGGGTTAGATTTAGGTCTAGAATTAGGGTTAGAATTGGGTTTAGAGGTTAGGGGTTAGATTAAGGGTTAGAATAAGGTTTAGGGGTTAGGGGTTAGATTTAGGGTTAGAATTCGATTTAGAGATTAGAGGTTAGGGGTTAAATTTAGGGTTAGAATTAGGGTTAGAATTAGGTTTAGAGGTTAGAGGTTAGGGGTTAGATTTAGGGTTACGGTTACAATTCGAGTTAGAGTTAGGGTAGAGGTTAGTGGTTAGATTTAGGGTTAGAATTAAGTTTAGAGCTTTGATGTTAGATTTAGGGTTAGCATTAGGTTTAGAGGTTAGGGGTTAGATTTAGGGTTAGAATTAGGGTTAGAATTAGGTTTAGAGGTTAGGGGCTAGATTTAGGGTTAGAATTTGGGTTAGAATTGGGTTTAGAGGTTAGGGGTAAGATTTAGGGTTAGAATTAGGGTTAGAATTGGGTTTAGAGGTTAGGGGTTAGATTTAGGGTTAGTATTAGGGTTAGAATTGGGTTTAGAGGTTAGGGGTTAGAATTAGGGTTAGAATTAGGTTTAGAGGTTAGGGGTTAGATTTAGGGTTAGAATAAGGTTTAGGGGTTTGGGGTTAGATTTAGGATTAGAATTAGATTTAGAGGTTAGAGGTTAGGGGTTAGATTTAGGGTTAGAGTTAGTGTTAGAATTAGGTTTAGAGGTTAGGGGTTAGATTTAGGGTTAGAATTAGGGTTAGAATTGGGTTTAGAGGTTAGGGGTTAGATTTAGGGTTATGGTTACAATTAGAGTTAGAGTTATAGGGGTAGAGGTTTGTGGTTAGATTTAGGGTTAGAATTAAGTTTAGAGCTTTGATGTTAGATTTAGGGTTAGCATTAGGTTTAGAGGTTAGGGGTTAGATTTAGGGTTAGAATTAGGGTTAGAATTAGGTTTAGAGGTTAGGGGTTAGATTTAGGGTTAGAAGTTGGGTTAGAATTGGGTTTAGAGGTTAGGGGTTAGACATAGGGTTAGAATTAGGGTTAGAATTTGGGTTTAGAGGTTAGGGTTAGATTTAGTGTTAGATTTAGGGTTAGCATTAGGTTTAGAGGTTAGGGGTTAGATTTAGGGTTAGTATTAGGGTTAGAATTGGGTTTAGAGGTTAGGGGTTAGATTTAGGGTTAGAAGTTTGGTTAGAATTGGGTTTAGAGGTTAGGGGTTAGATTTAGGGTTAGAATTAGGTTTTAGAGAGTTAGGGCTGATTAGGTTAGAATTATGGGTTAGAATTGGGTTTAGAGTGTTAGGGGTAAGATTTAGAGTTAGAATTAGGGTTAGAATTGGGTTTAGAGGTTAGGGGTTAGATTTAGGGTTAGTATTAGTGTTAGAATTGGGTTTAGAGGTTAGGGGTTAGAATTAGGGTTAGAATTAGGTTTAGAGGTTAGGGGTTAGATTTAGGGTTAGAATAAGGTTTAGGGGTTTGGGGTTAGATTTAGGATTAGAATTAGATTTAGAGGTTAGAGGTTAGGGGTTAGATTTAGGGTTAGAATTAGTGTTAGAATTAGGTTTAGAGGTTAGGGGTTAGATTTAGGGTTAGAATTAGGGTTAGAATTAGGTTTAGAGGTTAGGGGTTAGATTTAGGGTTAGAATTAGTGTTAGAATTAGGTTTAGAGGTTAGGGGTTAGATTTAGGGTTAGAATTAGGGTTAGAATTAGGGGTAGAGGTTTGTGGTTAGATTTAGGGTTAGAATTAAGTTTAGAGCTTTGATGTTAGATTTAGGGTTAGCATTAGGTTTAGAGGTTAGGGGTTAGATTTAGGGTTAGAATTAGGGTTAGAATTTGGGTTTTAGAGGTTAGGGGTTAGATTTAGGGTTAGATTTAGGGTTAGCATTAGGTTTAGAGGTTAGGGTTAGATTTAGGGTTAGTATTAGGGTTAGAATTGGGTTAAGAGGTTAGGGGTTAGATTTAGGGTTAGAAGTTGGGTTAGAATTGGGTTTAGAGGTTAGGGGTTAGATTTAGGGTTAGAATTAGGTTTAGAATTTGGGTTTAGAGGTTAGGGTTAGATTTAGGGTTAGATTTAGGGTTAGCATTAGGTTTAGAGGTTAGGGGTTAGATTTAGAGTTAGTATTAGGATTAGAATTGGGTTTAGAGGTTAGGGGTTAGATTTAGGGTTAGAATTAGGTTTAGAGGTTAGGGGTTAGATTTAGGTTTAGAATTAGGGTTAGAATGGCTTTAGAGGTTGGGTGTTAGATGGGTTAGCATTAGGTTTAGAGGTTAGGGGTTCGATTTAGGGTTAGAATTAGGGTTAGAATTGGGTTTAGAGGTTAGGAGGTTAGAATTTGGGTTAGAATTAGTGTTTAGAGGTTAGGGGTTAGATTTAGGGTTAGAATTAGGGTTAGAATTGGGTTTAGAGGTTAGGGGTTAGATTTAGGGTTAGATTTAGAGTTAGAGGTTAGGGGGTTCGATTTAGGGTTAGAATTAGGGTTAGAATTAGGTTTAGAGGTCAAATGACTCAGGTCAGGAACCAGGGCTAGAAACTGGGGCTTCAGAGTGTCAGGGGGCTGACTGAGGTCAATCTAGGTTAGAATTAGGTTTAGAGGTTAGGGTCAGATTTAGGTTAACCATTACTGGGCCCCAGAATTAGGGGTTTAGAACTGGCCCAGAGGGGGTTAGATTTAGGGTTAGATTTAGAGGTTAGGGGTTAGGAGTTCGATTTAGGGTTAGAAGGGGTTAAGGTCAGGAACCAGGAGTGGGTTTAGAGGTTAGGGGTTAGATTTAGGGTCAGAAATTAGGTTAGAAATTGGGTTTAGAGGTTAGGGGGTTAGATTTAGGGTTAGATTTAGGGTTAGAATTAGGTTTAGAGGTTAGATTTAAGGGTTAGTATTAGCAACAGGTTAGAATTGGGTTTAGAGGTTAGGGTTTAAATTAGAGGTTAGAATTAGGCTTAGAGGTTAGGGGTTAGATTTAGGGTTAGAATTAGCGTTAGAATTAGGTTTAGATGCCTGAAGCCAGACTTGTGGGCCAGAACAAGCCGCCTGAAAATAGTCAGATCTAGGTCAGGAACCAGGCTCAGAGGCAGGGTCAGATCTAGGTCAGAACCAATGCCAGAACCAGGCCTAGACGTCTGTGTCAGACTCAGGTCAGAACAAGGCCTAGAAATAGGTCAGACTCCAGGGCCAGAACCAGACTCCAGATGCTCAGACGTCAGGTCAGATCAGGGTCATAACCAGGCCTTAGAGCAACAGTCAGATTTAAGTTCAGAATTAGGGTTAGAATCAGGTTTAGAGGTTAGGGGTTAGATTAGGGGTCAGAACAAGGTTTAGGGTTAGATTTAGGGTTAGAATTTGATTTAGAGGTTAGAGAATAGGGAGTTAAACCTAGGTTAGAACAGGTTAGAATTAGGTTTAGAGGCCAGAGTTAGGGGTCAGACTCAGGTCACCGGTTACAGTCGAGTTAGAGTTAGGGGTAGAGGTTATGGTTAGATTTAGGGTTAGAATTAAGTTTAGAGCTTTGATGTTAGATTTAGGGTTAACATTAGGTTTAGTTAGTTAGATTTAGGTTTAGAATTAGGGTTAGAATTAGGTTTAGAGGTTAGGGGTTAGATTTAGGGTTAGAATTTGGGTTAGAATTGGGTTTAGAGGTTAGGGGTAAGATTTAGGGTTAGTATTAGGGTTAGAATTGGGTTTAGAGGTTAGGGGGTTAGAATTAGGGTTAGAATTAGGTTTAGAGGTTAGGGGTTAGATTTAGGGTTAGGAATAAGTTTAGGTTTGGGGTTAGATTTAGGATTAGTCTTAGATTTAGAGGTTAGGGGTTAGATTTAGGGTTAGAATTAGGTTGGGGGTTAGATTTAGGGTTAGAATTAGGTTTAGAGGTTAGGGTTAGATTTAGGGTTAGAATTAAATTTAGAGACTAGGGCTTAGATTTAGGGTTAGAATTAGGTTGAGAGGTTATGGGTTAGAATTATTGTTAGAATTAGGTTTAGAAGTTAGGAATTAGGTTAGATGTTAGGGTTAGATTTAGGGTTAGAATAGGGTTTTCAGATTTAGGGTTAGATTTAGGGTTAGAATTAGTTTTAGAGATTAGGGTTAGATTTAGGTTAGAATTAGGTTTAGGGGTCTGGATTTAGGGTTAGAATTAGGTTTTTAGGGGTTAGATTTAGGGTTAGAATTAAATTTAGAGGTTGGGGTTAGATTTAGGTTAGAGTTAGGTTTAGATGTTAGGTTTAGAGGTTAGGGGGATTTAGGGTTAGATTTAGGGTTAGAATTACTTTTAGAGATTAGGGGTTAGATTTAGGATTAGGTAGTTAGAGGTTTTGGGGTTAGAATTAGGTTTAGGGGTTAGATTTAGGGTTAGGGTTGTGGGTTTAGGTTTAGAGGTTAGGGGTTAGATTTAGGGTTAGGATACAAATAGGGTTAGGATTATGGAAAATAGGATTTTGGGTTACTTGGATGTGCGTATATGTGTGTGTGTGTGTGTGTGTGTGTGTGTGTGTGTGTGTGTGTGTGTGTGTGTGTGTGTGTGTGTGTGTGTTTGTGTGTGTGTGTGTTTGTGTGTGTGTGTGTGTGTGTGTGTGTGTGTGTGTGTGTGTGTGTGTGTGTGTGTGTGTGTGTGTGTGTGTGTGTGTGTGTGTGTGTGTGTGTGTGTGTTCTTATGTATGTCTGTGTGTGGTCTTAACTTTACTATCCTTTGAGTTCCAAAGGTCCTCACCAGGATATTATGAAATGAAAAAGGAAGAGGCTATTTTAGGCTTAGGGGTTAGATTTAGGGTTATCGTTACAATTAGAGTTAGAATTAGGGGTAGAGGTTGGGGTTAGATTTCAGGGTTAGAATAAGGTTTAGACGTTAGGGGTTAGATTTAGGGTTAGAATTAGTGTTAGAATTAGGTTTAGAGGTTAGGGGTTAGAATTAGGGTTAGAATTAGGTTTAGGAGGTTAGGGGTTAGATTTAGGGTTATGGTTACAATTAGAGTTAGAGTTAGGGGTAGAGGTTTGTGGTTAGATTTAGGGTTAGAATTAAGTTTAGAGCTTTGATGTTAGATTTAGGGTTAGCATTAGGGTTAGAATTAGGTTTAGAGGTAGGGTTAGGGGTTAAATTAGATTTAGGGTTAGATTTAGGGTTAGCATTAGGTTTTAGAGGTTAGTGGTTAGATTTAGGGTTAGTATTAGGTTAGAATTGGGTTTAGAGGTTAGGGGTTAGATTTAGGGTTAGAATTAGGTTTAAATTGAGTTTAGAGGTTTGGGGTTAGATTAGGTGGGTTAGCATTAGGTTTAGGTTGGTGGTTAGATTTAGGGTTAGTATTAGGGTTAGAACTGGGTTTAGATGCTAGGGGTTAGATTTAGGGTCAGAATCAGGTTTAGAGGTTAGGGGTTAGATTTAGGCCTAGAATCAGGTTAGAATTAGGTTTCAGAGGTTAGGGTTAGATTAGGTTGTGAACAAGGTTTAGGGTTAGGTTAGGATTTAGGGTTAGAATTGGGATTTAGAGATTAGAGGTTAGGTAGGGGTTAAATTTAGGGTTAGAATTAGGTTAGAATTAGGCTTCAGAGGTTAGAGGTTAGGGTTAGATTTAGGTTACGGTTACAACTGAGTTAGAGTTAGTGCAGAGGTTAGTGGTTGGATTTAGGGTTAGAATTAAGTTTGAGCTTCTGATGTTAGATTTAGGGTTAGCATTAGGTTTAGAGGTTAGGGGGTTAGATTTAGGGTTGGGGAATTAGGGTTAGAATTAGTTTTAGAGGTTAGGGGCTAGATTTAGGTTAGAATTTGGGTTAGAATTGGGTTTAGAGGTTAGGGGTAAGATTTAGGGTTAGAATTAGGGTTAGAATTGGGTTTAGAGGTTAGGGGTTAGATTTAGGGTTAGTATTAGGGTTAGAATTGGGTTTAGAGGAGTTAGGGGTTAGAATTAGGGTTAAGAATTAGGTTTTAGAGGTTAGGGGTTAGATTTAGGGTTAGAATAAGGTTTAGGGGAGGGTTTTAGGGGTTAGATTTAGGATTAGAATTAGATTTAGAGGGTTGGGGTTAGGGGTTAGATTTAGGGTTAGAGTTAGTGTTTTAGAATTAGGTTTAGAGGTTAGGGGTTAGATTTAGGGTTAGAATTAGGGTTAGGATTGGGTTTAGAGGTTAGGGGTTAGATTTAGGGTTATGGTTACAATTAGAGTTAGAGTTATGGGGTTAGAGGTTATGTGGTTAGATTTAGGGTTAGAATTAA
>NW_027013013.1:0-17475 GCF_036934945.1 Oncorhynchus masou masou
AAGGTTAGTCTGAGGGCATAGCGAGATTTCTTGTAAGCGTCCGTATTAGTCTTGAAAGCAGCAGCTCTAGCCTTCAGCTCGGATATGATGTTGCCCATGATCCATGGCCCTGGTTGGGATATTTACGCACAGTCACCATCAGGACGACATCATCGATGCACTTATTGATGAAGCCGGTGACTGAGGTGATACATTCCTCAATGCCATTGGATGAATCCCGGAACATATTCCAGTCTGTGCTAGCAAAATAGTCCTCTAGTGTAGCATCCGTGTCATCTGACCACTTCCGTATTGAGCGAGTCACTAGTACTTCCTGCTTTAGTTGCTTGCTTGTAAGCAGGAATCAGGAAGATAGAATTATGGTCAGATTTGCCAAATGGAGGGCGGGGGAGAGCTCATCTTACCAGAGGTAGCATCTCTGTTCTGCTGGTGCATGGAAAATCCAGCTAGCTCTATATTGTCCATATCTTTATTCTGCTACGTCTTGGTGAAACATAAGATGTTATAGTTTTCAATGTCCCATTGGTAGATTAATATTAATCGTAGGTCATCAATTTTATTTTCCAATGATTGCATTTTAGCAAGAAGAATGGAAGGCAGAGGGAGTTTACTCACTCGCCTCCGGATTCTCAGAAGGATGCCCCATCTGCGGCCCCTTTTCCGGCGTCTTTTCTTCACGCACAACATTTAAGTTTACATTTAAGTCATTTAGCAGACACTCTTATCCAGAGCGACTTACAAATTGGTCAATTCACCTTCTGACATCCAGTGGAACAGCCACTTTACAATAGTGCATCTAAATCATTTAAGGGGGGGTGAGAAGGATTACTTATCCTATCCTAGGTATTCCTTTGAAGAGGTGGGGTTTCAGGTGTCTCCGGAAGGTGGTGATTGACTCCGCTGTCCTGGCGTCGTGAGGGAGTTTGTTCCACCATTGGGGGCCAGAGCAGCGAACAGTTTTGACTGGGCTGAGCGGGAACTGTACTTCCTCAGTGGTAGGGAGGCGAGCAGGCCAGAGGTGGATGAACGCAGTGCCCTTGTTTGGGTGTAGGGCCTGATCAGAGCCTGGAGGTACTGCGGTGCCGTTCCCCTCACAGCTCCGCAGGCAAGCACCATGGTCTTGTAGCGGATGCGAGCTTCAACTGGAAGCCAGTGGAGAGAGCGGAGGAGCGGGGTGACGTGAGAGAACTTGGGAAGGTTGAACACCAGACGGGCTGCGGCGTTCTGGATGAGTTGTAGGGGTTTAATGGCACAGGCAGGAGCCCAGCCAACAGCGGTTGCAGTAATCCAGACGGGAGATGACAAGTGCCTGGATTAGGACCTGCGCCGCTTCCTGTGTGAGGCAGGGTCGTACTCTGCGGATGTTGTAGAGCATGAACCTACAGGAACGGGCCACCGCCATGATGTTGGTTGAGAAACGACAGGGTGTTGTCCAGGATCACGCCAAGGTTCTTAGCGCTCTGGGAGGAGGACACAATGGAGTTGTCAGCCGTGATGGCGAGATCATGGAACGGGCAGTCCTTCCCCGGGAGGAAGAGCAGCTCCGTCTTGCCGAGGTTCAGCTTGAGGTGGTGATCCGTCATCCACACTGATATGTCTGCCAGACATGCAGAGATGCGATTCGCCACCTGGTCATCAGAAGGGGGAAAGGAGAAGATTAATTGTGTGTCGTCTGCATAGCAATGATAGGAGAGACCATGTGAGGTTATGACAGAGCCAAGTGACTTGGTGTATAGCGAGAATAGGAGAGGGCCTAGAACAGAGCCCTGGGGACACCAGTGGTGAGAGCGCGTGGCGAGGAGACAGATTCTCGCCACGCCACCTGGTAGGAGCGACCTGTCAGGTAGGATGCAATCCAAGCGTGGGCCGCACCGAGATGCCCAACTCGGAGAGGGTGGAGAGGAGGATCTGATGGTTCACAGTATCGAAGGCAGCCGATAGGTCTAGAAGGATGAGAGCAGAGGAGAGAGAGTTAGCTTTAGCAGTGCGGAGCGCCTCCGTGATACAGAGAAGAGCAGTCTCAGTTGAATGACTAGTCTTGAAACCTGACTGATTTGGATCAAGAAGGTCATTCTGAGAGAGATAGCGGGAGAGCTGGCCAAGGACGGCACGTTCAAGAGTTTTGGAGAGAAAAGAAAGAAGGGATACTGGTCTGTAGTTGTTGACATCGGAGGGATCGAGTGTAGGTTTTTTCAGAAGGGTGCAACTCTCGCTCTCTTGAAGACGGAAGGGATGTAGCCAGCGGTCAGGGATGAGTTGATGAGCGAGGTGAGGTAAGGGAGAAGGTCTCCGGAAATGGTCTGGAGAAGAGAGGAGGGGATAGGGTCAAGCGGGCAGGTTGTTGGGCGGCCGGCCGTCACAAGAAGCGAGATTTCATCTGGAGAGAGAGGGGAGAAAGAGGTCAGAGCACAGGGTAGGGCAGTGTGAGCAGAACCAGCGGTGTCGTTTGACTTAGCAAACGAGGATCGGATGTCGTCGACCTTCTTTTCAAAATGGTTGACGAAGTCATCTGCAGAGAGGAGGAGGGGGGAGGGGAGGAGGATTCAGGAGGGAGGAGAAGGTGGCAAAGAGCTTCCTAGGGTTAGAGGCAGATGCTTGGAATTTAGAGTGGTAGAAAGTGGCTTTAGCAGCAGAGACAGAGGAGGAAAATGTAGAGAGGAGGGAGTGAAAGGATGCCAGGTCCGCAGGGAGGCGAGTTTTCCTCCATTTCCGCTCGGCTGCCCGGAGCTCTGTTCTGTGAGCTCGCAATGAGTCGTCGAGCCACGGAGCGGGAGGGGAGGACAAGGCGTGGATCTGGGCCTGTTTCGGTGAAAGCAGGATGTCCTTCTTGTCGGACTCGTTAAAGGAAAAAGTTTCTTCCAGTCCGTGGTGAGTAATCGCATTTCTGATGTCCGGAAGTTAAATTCGGTAATTCGAGGCAGTAGCAGCAACATTATGTACACAATAAGTAAAAAGATAAGTTACACAAAACACTAAGAAAATAACAAAATAGCACAATTGGTTGGGAGAATGTAAAACGTCAGCCATGTTCTGCGGCGCCATCTTAGTATGGCCGTGTCTGTGTATGTGTCTTTGCCTATGTTTGTGTTACTTCACAGTCCCCTCTGTTCCATAAGATGTATTATTACCTGCTTTTTAAATCTGATACTACTGCTTGCATCAGCTACCTGATGTGGAATAGAGTTCCATGTAGTCATGGCTCTATGTTGTACTGTGCGCCTCCCATAGTCTGTTCTGGACTTGGGGACTGTGAAGAGACCTCTGGTGGCATGTCTTGTGGGGTATGCATGGGTGTCCGAGCTGTGTGCTAGTATTTTAAACAGACAGCTCGGTACCTTCAGCTTGTCAACACCTCTCACGATAACAAGTAATGATGATGTCAATCTCTCTTCCACTTTGAGCCATGAGAGATTGACATTCATGTCATTAATGTTAGCTCTCTGAGGACTTTTAAGGGCCAGCCGTGCTACCCTGTTCTGAGCCAACTGCAATTTTCCCGTCCCTCTTTGTTGCACCTGACCACACTACTTAACAGTAGTCCAGGTGTGACAAAACCAGGGCCTGAAGGACCTGCCTTGTTGACAGTGTTGTTAAGAAGGTAGAACTGTGCTTTATTATGGACATACTTCTCCCCATCTTAGTTACTGTTGTATCAATATGTTTTGAGCATGACAGTTCACAATCCAGGGTAACTCCAAGCAGTTTAGTCACCTCAACTTGCTCAAATGCCACATTATTCATTACGAAATGTAGTTGAGGTTTAGGGTTTAGTGAATGATTTGTACCAAATACAATGCTTTTAGTTTTGGAAATATTTAGGACTAACTTATTCCTTGCTACCCATTCCGGAACTAACCGCAGCACTTTATTACATTTTTCAGTCATTTCAGTCACTGTAGTAGCTGACGTGTATAGTGTCATCCACATACATAGACAAACTGGCTTTACTCAAAGCCAGTGGCATGTCGTTGGTAAAGATTGAAAAAATCAAGGGGCCTAAACAGCTACCCTGAGGAAATCCTGCTTCTACCTGGATTATGTATGAGGCTTCTATTAAAGAACACCCTCAGTCTGCTGCTGGAAAAACTGGGGCTAGGGCTTTACACCCCTGCTATAATGTGGATAAAGAGTTACTTGTCTAACAGAACACAATGATCGATAATGTCAAAAGCTGCACTGAAGTCTAACAAGACAGCCCCCACAATCATTTTATCATCAATTTCTCTCAGCTAATCATCAGCCATTTGTGTAAGTGCTGTGCTTGTTGAGTGTCCTTCTCTATATGAGTGCTGACAATTCGGTTGTCAATTTGTTTACTATGAAATAGCATTGTATCTGGTCAAACACAATTTTTTCCAGAAGTTTACTAAGAGTTAGTAACAGGCTGATTGGTCAGCTATTTGAGCCAGTAAAGGGGGCTTCACTATTTTTTTTGTATTTTTTTATTTACCTTTATTTAACCAGGCAAGTCAGTTAAGAACAAATTCTTATTTTCAATGACGGCCTAGGAACAGTGGGTTAACTGCCTGTTCAGGGGCAGAACGACAGATTTGTTCTTGGGTAGCGGAATGATTTGAGCTTCCCTCCAGGCCTGAGGGCACACACTTTCTAGTAGGCTTAAATTGAAGATGTGGCAATATCGTCCACTATTATCCTCAGTAATTTTCCATCCAGATTGTCAGACCCCGGTGGCTTGTCTTTAATGATAGACAACAACAACAAATGTCACCTCTTCCCCACTGACTTTACGGAATTCAGAAGTACAATTCTTGTCTTTCATAATTTGGTCAGATTTACTTGCATGTGTAGTGTCAGCGTTTGTTGCTGGCATTTCATCCCTAAGTTTGTTTATATTGCCAATGAAAAAGTCATTAAATTAAAGTAGTTGGCAATATCAGTGGGTTTTGTGATAAATGAGCCATTTGATTCAATGAATGATGGAGCTTTTGTCTCCAGTGGTGTTCCAAAGCTTTTTTACTATCATTCTTTATTTAATTTCTCTTTGTTTCATAATATAGTTTTTCTTTAACTTTCTTTAGCTTAGTCATGTGATTTCTTAATTTGCTGTACGTTTGCCAATCAGTTGGGCTGCCAGACTTATTTGCCATACCTTTATCCTCATACCTCTCAACAATACATGTTTTAAATTCCTCATCAATCCAAGGGGATTTAACCGTTGTTACAGTCATTTTCTTAATGGATGTGTGCTCATTAGTAACTGGACTAAGCAATTGCATAAATGTGTCAAGTGCAGCGTCTGGTGGCTCCTCATTACACACCACAGACCAGAAAATATTCTATACATCATCAACACATGAATCACTACAAAACTTCTTGTATGGCATTTTATATATTAGGCCCAGAACTTTTATCTATATTAGGCCCAGCCTTTGGAACTTCGGTTTTCTTAGGTATGGCTATTATATTGTGATCACTACATCCGATGGATTTGGATACTGCTTTAAAGCAAAATTCTGCATTGTTAGTAAAGATGTGATCAATACATATTGATGATTTCATTCCTGTGCTGTTTGTAAATACCTTGGTAGGTTGACTGACAACCAGAGCCAGGCTGCAGGCACTGGTTACAGTTTGAAGTTTTTTCTTGAGTGGGCAGCTTGATGAGAGTCAGTCAATATTTAAATCACCCAGAAAATATACTTCTCTATTGATATCATATACATTATCAAGCATTTCACACATATTATCCAGATACTGACTGTTAACACCTGGTGGTCTATCGCAGCTTCCCACAAGAATGGACTTTAGGTGAGGCAGATGAACCTTTAGCCATGTTACTTTTTTACCTTTATTTAACCAGGCAAGTCAGTTAAGAACAAATTCTTATTTTCAATGATGGCCTAGGAACAGTGGGTTAACTGCCTGTTCAGGGGCAGAACGAATGATTTGTACCTTGTCAGCTGGGGGATTTAAGTTACTAGTCCAATGATCTAACTTCTAGGCTACCCTGCCTCTCTTCAACAGTATTAAACATTAGATTGTCTCTAAGCTTTACAATAATGTGGTTCTTAATATAGACCGCAACACCGCCCCCGTTGGCATTTCTGTCTTTTCGGTAAATGTTATAACCATGTATTGCTACCACTGTATCATCAAAGGTATTTTCTAAGTGAGTTTCAGAGATAGTCAGAATATGAATGTCATCTGTTACATGCAAGTTATTGACTTCATACCTTGTTTCTCACGCTGCATATGTTAATATGGGCTATTTTTAGCACTTTTCTGGGTTGCTTGATTGTTTTCAATGCTTTACTGGGAAGTTTATCAGAAGTAGACTTGATAGTGCAGCATGAGCTGCACAAAGTGGTCTTCCTACAAAGGCACACCGCCTCTGTGCTAACAGTTTAACTCTGGTTCATACGCTCATGATTATTGCATCCAATAGCTGTTGGATTAACAGAGGTATACAGGGCAATTGGGGGGGACATAAATTAGGTTACTTACATTGTGTCTGCCAATGCCCCGAGGATAATGTACATTTGATACAGCATTATGAAAACCCATTGTGACAATGGTAGGGGTTAACTGAGCTGGTCTTGGGTCATTTACAAGTCATTGTTTCAACGCAGACTTGAAATGTGTGGACAGAGTCCAGGAGCCAAGAAGGGCAATAGGGAGCACATTATCACAAAACATGATTCTAAACATAACCCATCAATTATCCTACTGTTGCTGTTTAATATGAGTGTTTTAGCACGGAATATACTTATTTGTACATGACTTATAATGTTTGAATTACAAATCACTTAATTAAGGCCTAACATATGGCTAATAAGACATTATACAGATAAGCTACCTATAAGCTACCTTATATACATACTTATAAACTACAAATTAGTGGCTAATGTGTACCTTTCAATAAAGCTGTTACCGTGCACTTTCATACATGAAAAGGAGAGCCTATTAATTGCAGGGCTCATGTCTGGCGTGGGGTGGTCCAAGGCTCAGATTGGCCTCAGAAGGGTGGTGGATAAATAAGGTTGGGAACCCCTTGCTTCCATGGGCCTTAATGAGGTAGAGTAAAGTCACATTTCGGATGTTAATCCAACCAGAACCCTTAACTTTGAACGTTTATCACTGAGTACAGTATACTTGGGAGAAGAAGACAACCCAGCAAACCAAAATTGGTTCTGTGAAGGTTCCCAAAACATGCGTTAGGTCACGGCAAATGCTCGTAACACAAACAAAAAATCCAGTCGTAATGATAGTTGTATCTCCATCTCTACATGCAAAGACTCAATCAGGGACACTCTTACTGACACTTGTGGCTGCTTCGCGTGATGTATTGTTGTCTCTACCTTTTGCCCTTTGTGCTGTTGTCTGTGCCTAACAATGTTTGTTTTCCAACATCCTCAGGACATGGATAGACTTCCAATTTTGACTTCAATCTTGAACGACCTGGCTGCTCTCTGTTCCTCCTGCTGTAAGGTGGGTTTCACAACATGTTTTAGAGAAAATCCTTTATTCTCCAAATCCAACCTTTGGACCCATTATCAAATCATCCACACATGGCTATTAATAGGACAGGAGCTGAGCAGCCTCATCAGGGCAGTCTGCTAGGAGTTAGGCTGGCCGGCGAGAGGAGTCCCTCACACTAGCTAGCCACTGTTATCAAAGACAAGGCAGCCGTAAAGATTTGTCTTTGTCCCCCAATCATCAAGACCAGCACAGTCATATTCATGACACTTTATCTGCACTACAAAGTAGTGACCAAAAAAAGTGACCAAAAATATAAACGCAGCAATCATGAATTTCAAAGATTTTACTGAGTTATGGTTAATATAAGGAAATCAGTCAATTGAAATGAATTAATTTGGCCCTAATATATTGATTTCACATGACTGGGAATACAGATATGCATCTGTTGGTCACAGGTATCTTTAAAAAAAAAGTTGGGCATGGGTCAAAAAACCGGTCAGTACCTGGTGTGATCACCATTTGCCTCATGCAACACGACACATCTCCATCTAAAATATAATTGATCAGGCTGTTGATTGTGGCCTGTGGAATGTTGTCCCACTCCTCTTCAATGGCTGTGTGAAGATGCTGGATATTGGCAGGAACTGGAACACGCTGTCATACACGTTGACCCAGAGCATCCCAAACATGCTCAATGGGTAACATGTCTGGTAAGTTTGCAGGCCATGGAAGAACTGGGACATTTTCAGCTTCCAGGAATTGTGTACATATCCTTGCGACATGGGTCACTGCACACTCCCTCAAAACTTGAGACATCTGTTGCATAGTCTTGTGTGGCCTTTTATTGTCCCCACTACAAGGTGCACATGTGTACTGATCATGCTGATGAATCAGTTTGATGGCTGAGAAGTAGTTTCATGTGTGTCTACTTCCTTGACCAGGTGGTAATGGAGTGAACACCCAGGCTGAGCATCCTGGCAGATGGCCTACGCTTGTTTGTTGACCTGGATGGTGTGTGTGTGTGTGTTCACTACTCAAAATGAGGTATCTGATAGAACCAATGCTGCTCCATCTCTTCTACCCCTCGGGCCTCTGGCTCACCTGACTCCCTCCTAATGTGGGCTCATCCCTGGGTGGTGAATAGTCATGACCTGGTCCTGGACAGACATCAGTGATAATCAAAGCAATAATATGAAAGAAAAGGAGCCGGTGAAAAAGGTCACAGTTGTGTTTGTACTGTAGGTGCCTGTATTAAACAAATGATTGGACTCTCATTAATGTATTGGTGGGGCTGTTTCCATAGTTTCATCACAGCAGGTCAGACACCCCACTGCAACTCTCTAATCCCATGTCATAATGTCATGATGTCCCACTGGATGGCCAAACTTTGACATGGCTGGCAAAGACTTGGGAATAAATATATGTATTGGGTCGACTTTAACAGTACAAAATGTACATCTTATAATTTTTAAAGATTTTCCTCCGATACTTTTGTGTACTTTTAGCCTGTAGTTCTGAAAATAGAGCCCATGAGCCAAAAGTGGTCCCCGAAAATGGTGTACTACTGTATGTCACAAATGTGCAGATATGTGCAACACTTCAATGCTCTCTCTCTCTCTCTCTTTGCTGTGTGTGCATCTTCCTAGCTGTCCTCAAACGGTGAGGGCTGAAGCTCATTGGCTGACACTCAAATTGTCAGGGGGCTCGCCCACATGGGGGAATATGTAAGGAAAATGGCGCTGCACAGCTTTAAGAAAAGTCGCTTTCAAAATAGGAATTTCATGGCTAATTGAGGTAAGACAGTAATTCATGTCATAGATTATGCAGGTGCAGACTACACATCCAGCCCAAAGTGTGAGGTTTAAAAAATATTTACTAGTCGCCTAAGTACCCGAGCATGTCTTTAAGTAGCAGAGATAGTGTGTGTGTGTGTCCCACTCACTGTTCAGAGCCAGTGTAATTAAATCATGAAGAACACTACTTGGGACAGGCTCATTAATCAAACCACAAGCTCCATCCCTCTGCTTTTATTCTTCAGGTCTGTTTCACTCATAATTTGTCCAGAAGGCTCTGCGAAAGCCACAAAACTCAATATTATCATTACGTCAAAGACAGACGGACAGTGGACAGAGCAAAGGGGGCAAAATGTTGTTTGTTCTTGTTTTCCAAGCCTCTCAAGTAGCCTCACACTGGCTTTAACTGGCACAACCGGAAAACGGCCAAAGGCAAAGCTTCTTAAGTAACAAAATTCTATGAACTTTCACATCCCAACAGGATTCTTCTTTGGAGTGAGTGTGCACTTCTTTGATTGACTTTGAATATTCCTTGAGAAAGGGACAGGTCATTGATGAGATTGTGTATCCTGGCTTTGAAAGGCAATGTGGTTCTGTAGAGATGGAAGGTTTCTGATTGTGAGCCTGTTCACTTTAATTAGCGTGTCACTGTAAATAAAACAAATCTATATTCATTAGGGCCAGAGTGGTGTGTGTGTGTTCATCAAGGCCAGAGTGGTAAAAACTTGGCACAGGATCTAATAGGACACATCGTTAGATCACCTACTTCACTGCAACTTGACCCATACGGAAAATAGTAATGAAAATCAAATAATAATTTTGTAGGGCAGAAGAAGATTATTTTTACAAAAATCTAATAATTACTCTAATAAGGATCTGGTAAGATTTTGTATGTTTTGCCTTATACGCTGAGTGTTCAAAACATTACCAACAGCTTCTTAAAATTGAGTTGCACCCCCCCTTTTGCCCTCAGAACAGCCTCAATTTGTCAGGGCATGGACTCTGCAAGGTATCGAAAGCATTCCACAGGGATGGTGACCATATTGACTCCAATGCTTCGCACAGTTGTTTCAAGTTGGCTGGATTTCCTTTGGGTGGTGAACCATTCTTGGTAGACACGTGAAACTATTGAGAGTGAAAAATCCAGCAGCATTGCAGTTCTTGAACACTCAAATTTGTGCCCCCTGGCACCTACTACCATACACCGTTCAAAGGCCCTTAAATCTTTTGTCTTGCCCCTTCACCCTCTGAAAGGCACACATACACAATCCATGTCTCAATTGCCTCAACGCTTAAAAATCTGCAGTGGGCTAAATCAGGGCCACACAGATTGATTCTTGGTAGTCTTAAACAAATCTACTTTAAAACAAAAGTATACACACACATGGTTATAGGCTTAAAATAATTACATCTGCACCATGTCAGATATAGAGTTGAAATGTATTACATTTTGAGATTGCATCCCAGTATTACACTTTATATAAATCACAGAAGACTGAAATATAACAAAACTGTTGACTTTGAAACATTGGATTTGTCCATTTTTATTCATGATGAAGAACATTAATAACATTCCACCCATGAGGCCGAAGAAGGAGCTTTTAGTCATTGACTGCAGGAAAGGGCTACCCTGTTTCCTCCCCTTCATCTACACTGATTGAAGTGGATTTAACAAGTGACATCAATAAGAGATCATAGCTTTCACCTGTATTCACCTGGTCGGTCTATGACATGGAAAGAGCAGGTGTTCCTAGTGTTTTGTACACTCACTGTATGTCAGTGGTGAATTTGTATATGTCTTGACTTATATGCCTCATATGACACGTACACAATTGAATACATTATTGTGGTGAATTACGACAAAAGATATGGTATGACATATTTGAGACAAAATATATTCATTATACGAGTCATCTATGATATTATAAGAAAAGTGTATGTTCTGAGAACGTAACCTCTACAAAATCTCCTTATAGGTTTCACATTCTTTTAGGGTTAGGATTAAGTCAACATATACAAAAACATGACAATTACTAGGTATATACATTTTAATATATGTTTTTTTCTGTGGTTAAGGCTAAGCAGCACATCCTACTGGCAGTGGCGCCCCAGAAATGTTCCATATGGGTACCAGATGGGGCCACTGAAAATCTTGGGGTGGCACACTAAAACCAAAAGCCATAACTGAATTTCAGAAATTCTATTATGCTGTTGTAGTATATAGGCTAGTTGAAAACTATGTCAATATGAGAGTTAAGGTATTGCACACTGATATACTTTGGTTTCTTATTTTACAGTGAATGTTACTAATTATCTGATGTGCATAGACTAATATCGGTACGTTTCATGTTTTGAGTTCCACAACAATCCTGTTTTAATGTGTCATGTATCTGTATGTGCCGGGCGATTCATTGTTCTTCAAATAGGCTAGTTGTCCTTTTGCTTAATAAAAAGACAAATATACACCTTTAATTTGAAGGAGTACATTGAGGAGCAAAACATTTACTGGGAACAAGCCTACTCAAGTTTAGAAACACCACACAGAGGCCTCCAACTATTTTCAATGCAGCTTTATTGTAAACGAAAATATTACATTATATATGTCCAAAAATGGCAAGGGTCAGAGTAATGTCCCAAATCTCATTAAAGAGATAGACCTCTCTATAACTGTTCAATGTGTCAACAAGAGAATCAACAAATTGAGTTGTGGGGACTGTAAAATGTCTGACATGTTTAATCTCACCAAAAATATTGGTGCATGTTACGAGGCCAAAAAACTTTAGATCTATTTGGGCTAATAGACCTCTTGCCTCTATGGCTCTGTCACCATTGCTCTCTTCAGATATTTCTTTCAGTAGACGTATGATGGCTGGCAGTATGTCCCTCACTGTCTTGCAAGCATTGTACCTCCATGCCCACCATGTCTCTGTCAGCCTTGGTAACTCTCTCTCGGGGCCCCCCTGAAACATCTCCCTCTGTACCCCTAGCCACCTTTGGTGCACATATGACCCTGACACAAAGACATACAGTTTCAGCGAAAGAGAAAAGAAACAATAGGCTTCAGGGATGCATTTCACACTGTCAACTAATACTATATTTAAGCAATGTGCATTGCAGTGAACATAAAAAAGCTATTGGGGCCTCTGATTTAATGTGCTTGCACACCTGTGTAGTACAAACTGACCCATTGTAATGAAATACAAAGACATCTGTTCCTTCTTGCTAATGTCTTTGGTCTCGTCGACCATAATTCTGAAAGCCTCACTTTGTGCAACTTCACTAGTTATCACGGACCATTTCAGCCAAGCAATCGATTATTTTGTTTTGTGTTCTATGGCCAAGGTATGTTGCATTTCTTTGACTTGTCATTTTCTTTTGACTGTGTGATCATGCTTGGCTAGCAGCTGCAAAATAGAGAGGAAAGGTCCTTTATTCTGACCCTCCGTTTCTTTACGTGCTCTCTGTGCAACGTTTTTGTGTAGCTGTGAGGAGCAGGGTTTCTCCAACAGCTTTAATGTGCTCTCTGTTTTCCTCACTCATTTATTATATTCTGCATTTAAGGAGGCTGAGAGAGAGCATTTGCTTGCATTCGACTTTTCATATTCTGCCCATGCTAACATAGCATTAGTATGTGATTCTGATTTGGCATGGCCTACAAAACCCCCATACTTGTAAGTTTCCTTTTAAAATGTAATTTATGATAACCCCTCTTCAGATATAACCACTGAATCACCTGAGGAGGGGAGACTGAAGTGCCGGCAGGCATAGCAGTGGGCAGGGTCTTTACTCTGAGAGTACTCCAGCTCTTTCATGATGCTCCGTCTTCTATCCCCCTGAAGGGTCAGAGGGAAAAACTTCAAATGTGCTCTTGACTGGCATACAGTGGGGCAAAAAAGTTTTTGGTCAGCCACCAATTGTGCAAGTTCTCACACTTAAAAAGATGAGAGAGGCCTGTAATTTTCATCATAGGTACACTTCAACTATGACAGACAAAAGGAGAGAAAAAACAACAGAAAATCACATTGTAGGATTTTTAATTTGTTTATTTGCAAATTACGGTGGAAAATAAGTATTTGGTCACCTACAAACAAACAAGATTACTGGCTCTCACAGACCTGTAACTTCTTCTTTAAGAGGCTCCTCTGTCCTCCACTCGTTACCTGTATTAATGGCACCTGTTTGAACTTGTTATCAGTATAAAAGACACCTGTCCACAACCTCAAACAGTCACACTCCAAACTCCACTATGGCCAAGACCAAAGAGCTGTCAAAGGACACCAGAAACAAAATTGTAGACCTGCACCAGGCTGGGAAGACTGAATCTGCAATAGGTAAGCAGCTTGGTTTGAAGAAATTAACTGTGGGAACAATCGTTAGGAAATGGAAGACATACAAGACCACTGATAATCTCCCTCAATTTGGGACTCCATGCAAGATCTCACCCCGTGGGGTCAAAATGATCACAAGATCACAAAAATCCCAGAACCACACGGGGGGACCTAGTGAATGACCCGCAGAGAGCTGGGACCAAAGTAACAAAGCCTACCATCAGTAACACACTACGCCGCCAGGGACTCAAATCCTGCAGTGCCAGTACATGTCCAGGCCCGTCTGAAGTTTGCTAGAGAGCATTTGGATGATCCAGAAGAAGATTGGGAGAATGTCAGATGAAACCAAAATATAACTTTTTAGGTAAAAACTCAACTCGTCGTGTTTGGAGGACAAAGAATGCTGAGTTGCATCCAAAAACACCATACCTACTGTGAAGCATGGGGGTGGAAACATCATGCTTTGGGCTGTTTTTCTGCAAAGGGACCAGGGCGACTGATCCGTGTAAGGAAAGAATGAATGGGGCCATGTATCGGAGATTTTGAGTGAAAAACCTCCTTCCATCAGCAAGGGCATTGAAGATGAAATGTGGCTGGGCTTTTCAGCATGACAATGATCCCAAACACACCACCCGGGCAACAAAGGAGTGGCTTCGTAAGAAGCATTTCAAGGTCCCGGAGTGGCCTAGCCAGTCTCCAGATCTCAACCCCATAGAAAATCTTTGGAGGGAGTTGAAAGTCCGTTTGCCCAGCAACAGCCCCAAAACATCACTGCTCTAGAGGAGATCTGCATGGAGGAATGGGCTAAAATACCAGCAACAGTGTGTGAAAAACTTGTGAAGACTTACAGAAAATGTTTGACCTCTGTCATTGCCAACAAAGAGTATATAACAAAGTATTGAGAAACTTTTGTTATTGACCAAATACTTATTTTCCACCATATTTAGTGGCTGACTAAAAACTTTTTTGCCCCACTCTATATCTAGGATGAAACAAGAGGCAAAATCCGATTTTATTCAGATTTTAAAATAATAATAAACATAATAATAATAACATGAGTAGCTAGCCACTCTCCATAGTAATTACCAATTACATTTGTAATATTTGCCTATAGACAATTCTATTCAGACTATTCAAACTCAAATACCAATAAACATGAATCAGAAGGCTTTATGTGATTATTTAATGACTCATAACTACATGTAGACACGCTATAACCATACATTTGTCCAGATAACGTTAGTCTCTAGCCATCCATTTCATTATCAGGGGCACTGTCACACACTTCACCTGTTGGTCCAGGAACGTGTTGAATAGCTTGAGCTCGAGTTGCTGC
The DNA here is from genome assembly GCF_036934945.1 of Oncorhynchus masou masou. Lineage (NCBI taxonomy): Eukaryota > Metazoa > Chordata > Actinopteri > Salmoniformes > Salmonidae > Oncorhynchus > Oncorhynchus masou. The sequence goes on from NW_027013013.1 coordinate 14,898, forward strand.
CTGTTCCGCACTTTAGTGCCATGTTGCCTTCTGTTGTTCTTCACTGTGCTCTGACATTGATGCTGCCTGGGCCTGTTCATCGCTGTCATGTTCTGCCTCTGTTCTGTCATGCTCTATCGCTGCCTCTGCCTGTCCATTGGCTTCGACTGCATCCTCACTAACGCTAACCCTCTGCTGCTGCTCCCCTTTCGGCTGCGTCTCCCCTGTACTACTTTTCTTCTTAACTTCATGAAATGAAATAAATATGCTATCTCTCAATCTTAGCCTTTTCTTAACAACACTGTCATCTCAGATTTTCAAAATATGCTTTTCAACCATAGCAAAACAAGCATTTGTGTAAGAGTATTGATAGCTAGTGAAGCATTTAGCGTAGCATTTAGCGGGCAACATTTTCACAAAAACCAGAAAAGCATTCAAATAAAATCATTTACCTTTGAAGATCTTCGGATGTTTTCAATGAGGAGACTCTCAGTTAGATAGCAAATGTTCAGTTTTTCCTGAAAGATTCTTTGTGTAGGAGAAAAATGCTCCGTTTTGTACATCACTTTTGGCTACCAAAAAAAATGAAAATTCAGTTACCAAAACGCCAAACTTTTTTTCCAAATAACTCCATAATATCGACTGAAACATGGCAAACGTTGTTTAGAATCAATCCTCAAGGTGTTTTTCACATATCTCTTCATTGATATATTGTTCGTGGAAGTCTACTTTCTCTGAATTAAATGGAAAAATACTTGCAGGCGGTAAATGTAGTCTCTTATGGTCAATCTTCCAATGATATGCCTACAAATACGTCACAATGCTGCAGACACCTTGGGAAGGCAGAAATTGTGGGCTCGCTCCTTGCGCATTCACAGCCATATAAGGAGACATTGGAAAACAGCGCTTCAAAAATTTTGCTCATTTCCTGTTTGAAGTTTCATCTTGGTTTTTCCTGTAGCATCAGTTCTGTGGCACTCACAGATAATATCTTTGCAGTTTTGGAAACGTCAGAGTGTTTTCTTTCCAAAGCTGTCAATTATATGCATAGTTGAGCATCTTTTCGTGACAAAATATCTTGTTTAAAACGGGAACGTTTTTTTTATCCAAAAATGAAATACTGCCCCTAGAGTTCAAAGAGGTTAAAGCAAGGAGAGATCCATGGACTTTCTTCATTGCCTGCAAATTGACACAGCTACAGTGACTAATCGTAGCTAGTAAGCAACATTATACCAGCCCATAACGTCAGCTTGCTAACGTTAGATGCTCTGGCAGTCCCAAGTTCATCAGGTGGTTTGAAAATCGTTCTGGAAAGCTACGATAACTAACTAAGCTGCAGAGTAACCTTAAGGAATAAATGAGCAAGCTAAATTCCCCCAATGCCTAATTTAGCTATCTAACTTTGTTAGCTCGCTAACTAACGTAAGCCAGCTAGCTAGCTAGGTAATCTGGACACCGTCAAAAAAATGAACAGTTTACTGAATACATCATTTTTTTTGTATAAGTTGTTGTACCCGTTAGCAGTCTGGTGATCTCAACTTAACTCTGCAGGCAGCTGCCAGCTGAGCTCAGCAGCAGCAGGCCAGGGGGAGGGGGTGACAGGGGTTGGAGTGTGACGCAATGACTGGGGCAGTCAAAAGCAGCTGGCTGGCTATGCATTTGTTATTTTCTTTCAGATGAACTGTTATGAAAAATATGCATTATTGATTTAAATGAATAGTACCTAATGTAAAATATCAGATGGAGGCATATTATGCATACTCAAAAGCATATTATACATATGCGACTCAGGGAGGCCAGTGGCCCCCCTGACCACCCCTTGGCAGCGCCACTGCCTACTGGACAGTTGATATAGCTATGCATCTCTCATCCAGGGTTTTAAATAAAGCCCTGCTTAGCTTTTTTCACTGACTACTACCAATGTGCTATCACGACAAATATTATGTTCCTGGGGTACACATCACGGACAAACTGAAGTGGTCCACACACACAGACAGCGGTGAAGAAGGCGCAGCAGCGCCTCTTCAACCTCAGGAGGCTGAAGAAATTTTTGCTTGTCACCAAAAGCACTCACACACTTTTACAGATGCACAATCGAGAGCATCCTGTCAGGCTGTATCACCGCCTGGTACGGAAACTGCTCCGCCCACAACCGTAAGGCTCTCCAGAGGGTAGTGAGGTCTGCACAACGCATCACCTGGGGCAAACTACCTGCCCTCCAGGACACCTACACCACCCGATGTCACAGGAAGGCCATAAAGACCATCAAGGACAACATCCACCCAAGCCACAGCCTGTTCACCCCGCTATCATCCAGAAGGCGAGGTCAGTGCAGGTGCATCAAAGCAGGGACCGAGAGACTGAAAAACAGCTTCTGTCTCAAGGCCATCAGACTGTTAAACAGCCATCACTAACATTGAGTGGCTGCTGCCAACGTACTGACTCAAACTAATCTCATATGCATATACTGTACTCTATACCATCTACTGCATCTTGCCATCTTTATGAAATACATGTATCACTAGTCACTTTAAACAATGCCACTTTTATATGTTTACATACCCTACATTACTCATCTCATATGTATATACTGTACTCT
>NW_027013014.1:0-17471 GCF_036934945.1 Oncorhynchus masou masou
TTAATATATTACAACAATTCTTGCTTATATAAGGTCGATTTAGCAACATAAAGTCCAGTTTAATATGCAGTATGAATGGTGTTAATATAGCACCAGGCCAGGGGATGGTCTGGTTAATATAGCACCAGGCCAGGATGGTCTGTGTTAATATAGCACCATGCCAGGGATACCTGTGTTAATAGAGCATCAGGCCAAGGGATGGTCTGGTTAATATAGCACCATGCTAGGGATAATTGTGTTAATATAGCACCAGGCCAGGGGATGGTCTGTGTTAATATACAATGTGATTTTCTGGAGAAAAATTCTAATTTTGTCTGTCATAGTTGACGTGTACCTATGATGAAAATTACAGGCCTCTCTCATCTTTTTAAGTGGGAGAACTTGCACAATTGGTGGCCGACTAAATACTTTTTTGCCCCACTGTATGTCAATTTTTGATAGATAACGCTTCGGTTATTATTGTTTGTTTAGAGTTTTCCAATTTTCCCAGAAGTGGTTAGATTCTATGGATCTTCAATTACATTGAGGTGATTTCTGACGTGCTGTTCCATCTTTTCCGTAGTGTATTTCTGTATTGTTTTAGTGATTCACTCTAGTGAAGGCGACTCTATGTTTTTTTGGTTGTATAGGTTTCTCAATTTCTTTCTTAGGTTTTTGCATTCTTCTTCAAACTATTTTTCATTGTTGTTAATTTTCTTAAGTTGTCTGCATGAAATGTTTAGATTTGATAGGGAAGTTAAAAGGTCAAAAATAATGTTTAGGTTTTCACCTTCACTTTTACAGTGAAATGTTTTGTCCAGGACTGTGTCTAAAAGGGATTGAATTTGTTGTTGCCTAATTGTGTTTTGGTAGGTTTCTACACTACTTTCCTTCCATCTATAGCATTTCTTAACATTGTGCAGTTTGATGCCTCATGATTAATTATTGCTCTGTTCGAGTAGAACTGTGATTTTGCTGTGGTCTGATAGGGGTGTCAGTGGGCTGACTGTGAACGCTCTGAGAGACTCTGGGTTGAGGTCAGTGATAAAGTAGTCTACAGTACTACTGCCAAGAGATGTGTTATATGTATCTACCATAGGAGTCCCCTCGAATCCCTACCATTGACTATGTACAGACCCAGCATGTGACAGAGCTACAAGAGTTGTGACCCATTTTTGTTGGTTATGTTGTCATAGTTGTGCCTGGGGGACATATGGGGTGGGAATGCTGTCACCTCCAGGCAGATGTTTGTCCCCTGTGTCCCTGAGGGTGTCAGGTTCTTGTCCAGTTCTGGTATTTAGGTCTCCACAGACTAGTTCATGTCTCTGGGCCTGGAAATGGTTAATTTTTTTATTTATTTTTTATTTCACCCTTTCTTTAACGAGGTAGGCTAGCGGAAAACAAGTTCTCATTTGCATCTGCGACCTGTCCAAGAATAAAGCAAAGCAGTGTGACACAGACAACAACACAGAGTTACATGGAATAAACAAACATACAATCAATAATACAGTAGAAAAATCCCATATACCACATGTGCAAATGAGGTAGGATAAGAGAGGTAAAGGCAATACCTACAATAATGATTTCCCCTCCAGGATGGAGAAGCTGTCTTCATTAAAGTATGGGGATTCTAGTGGGGGGATACAGGTAGAACACATGAGGACATGTTTCTCTGTTGAGATCATTTCTTTAGTCATTTCTAGCCAGATGCAAATGTTCCTGTTTTGACTAATGTAATAAAGTGGGTTAGGTCTGGCTCTATACCAAATGAACATACCACCTGAGTCTCTACCCTGTTTCACACCTGGTAGTTTGGTGGATGGGATTACCAGCTCTCTGTAACCTAGAGGGAAACCAGTGGTTCTGTCTCCTCTATACCAGGTTTCTTGTAGGATGACATTGTCTGTATTTCCAATTTCTTTGATGAAGTCCGGGTTCCTGCTCTTTGGGCTAAAGGCAGATGACCTCAGACCTTGTATATTCCAGGATGAGATAGTAAAAGCTTTGTGTTCCATAGTATCTAGTGTTGTTTTTGTGTGGTTTAGTCCCTGGCCATCACAGTAGCTGTGAGCAGAGCATGTTGAGCATCTAATACATACCTCTTAGGTTGCAGGATGGGGCTTGGGGAGGGGTACATTATTGGGGGTTGGGCCTGTTGCTCTGCTCCGTTCTGGGCGCACAGTATGTGCAGCTGTCATGTTGAGGTCCTTGCTGCAGGGGCGGGTGGCAAGGGGTTTGATCTGGGGGTCTATAAAGGGGGGTTTGATCTGGGGGGTCTATAAAGGGGGGGGTTTGATCTGGGGGGGGTCTATAAAGGGGGGTTTGATCTGGGGGGGGGTCTATAAAGGGGGTTTGATCTGGGGTCTATAAAGGCTGTGGCCAGGTCATAAAGGTTGTTGAAGTCAAGGTGAGGTGGTGGCCCAGGTAGACATTAGGTTTTGAGTCACAGTCCCGGGAAATGTCTGTTTGAGGTGGTGTCAGCTGGGTGGGGTGTGGCTGGTAAAGCTGTGGTCTGTTTGAGGTGGTGTCAGCTGGGTGGGGTGTGGCTGGTAAAGCTGTGGTCTGTTTGAGGTGGTGTCAGCTGGGTGGGGTGTGGCTGGTAAAGCTGTGGTCTGTTTGAGGTGGTGTCAGCTGGGTGGGGGTGTGGCTGGTAAAGCTGTGGTCTGTTTGAGGGTGGTGTCAGCTGGGTGGGGTGTGGCTGGTAAAGCTGTGGTCTGTTTGAGGTGGTGTCAGCTGGGTGGGTGTGGCTGGTAAAGCGGTCTGTTTGAGGTGGTGTCAGCTGGGTGGGGTGTGGCTGGTAAAGCTGTGGTCTGTTTGAGGGTGGTGTCAGCTGGGTGGGGTGTGGCTGGTAAAGCTGTGGTCTGTTTGGTGGTATCAGCTGGGTGGGGGTGTGGCTGGTAAAGCTGTGGTCTGTTTGAGGTGGTGTCAGCTGGGTGGGGTGTGGCTGGTAAAGCTGTGGTCTGTTTGAGGGTGGTGTCAGCTGGGTGGGGTGTGGCTGGTAAAGCTGTGGTCTGTTTGAGGTGGTGTCAGCTGGGTGGGGTGTGGCTGGTAAAGCTATGGTCTGTTTGAGGTGGTGTCAGCTGGGTGGGGTGTGGCTGGTAAAGCTATGGTCTGTTTGAGGTGGTGTCAGCTGGATGGGGTGTGGCTGGTAAAGCTGTGGTCTGGGTGTGCAGTAAGTCCCCTTGGCGTTGGTTCTCTCAGTGCAGGTCCTTCAGGAGGGTGTCTCACCGGTCTGGGCGGGGCTTCTGTTGCTCTGTGTGAGATGCTGGGGCTGCGGTTGAGGTTGCCGTCCTTCAGGGTCCTGAAAAGTTGGGATTTCTGTGCGAGGTGGGTCTGGTTGTAAAGGCTGTTCAAGTCCAGGGTGGAGTGTGGTGGGTCAGGTGGGCATTAGGGTTTGAGGCACAGTCATGTGAAATGCTTGCATTCACCCACTGTATGGTAGCAAGGTGACTATCTTCTCTGGTAGCAAGGTGGAGATAACCACTTGTGCATTGGGGAAAGTGGAAGAAGCTTTTTCAATCACTCCCTTTGCCACCCTTTCCTGCTGGGCCCTCAGGTCATTTGTGCCCGTGAGAAATAATGATGTGGCTAGAGGGCCCCAGGTCTGTCCTCTGACAACAGCTCCAGGGCCTGCTGTTTGGACACCAGAGTTTAGCCACTTTGTGTTTGGGAAAAGTGTTATTCTCTTGAATATATTTGCCATTTGAGTCAGTGAGGAGCACGATTTCTAGCTGTTGTGTGCCCTCAGTGGATGTGGGGGGGTTGTCGTTACAGAGAGGGAGATTTTCCCTTTCTGTTCTCTCTCTTTGATCCTGTAAAAGTCTTGCTAGACCTGCATGAGGATGCCCTGCACCATTACTGTCCCAGACTTGTACACGTTGACAGAGGTTGTTTCAACTTCCTCAGTGTCTAGTATTGTGAGGTTCCACCCTGGGCCAATGCCCTCTCTCTTGGCGTAGGGGTAATGTGCTCTTATAGCACTGTGCCATGCCAGGGGATGGTCTGGTTAATATAGCACCATGCCAGGGGATGGTCTGTGTTAATATAGCACCATGCCAGGGGATGGTCTGTGTTAATAGAGCACCATGCCAGGGGATGGTCTGTGTTAATATAGCACCAGGCCAGGGGATGGTCTGTGTTAATAGAGCACCATGCCAGGGGATGGTCTGTGTTAATATAGCACCAGACCAGGGGATGGTCTGTGTTAATATAGCACCATGACAGGGGATGGTCTGGTTAATATAGCACCAGGCCAGGGGATGGTCTGTGTTAATATAGCACCAGGCCAGGGGATGGTCTTGTTAATAGAGCACCAGGCCAGGGGATGGTCTGTGTTAATATAGCACCATGACAGGGGATGGTCTGGTTAATATAGCACCAGGCCAGGGGATGGTCTTGTTAATAGAGCACCAGGCCAGGGGATGGTCTGTGTTAATATAGCACCATGACAGGGGATGGTCTGGTTAATATAGCACCATGCCAGGGGATGGTCTGTGTTAATATAGCACCATGCCAGGGGATGGTCTGTGTTAATATAGCACCATGCCAGGGGATGGTCTGGTTAATATAGCACCATGCCAGGGGATGGTCTGCGTTAATAGAGCACCAGGCCAGGGGATGGTCTGTGTTAATATAGCACCAGGCCAGGGGATGGTCTGTGTTAATATAGCACCAGGCCAGGGGATGGTCTTGTTAATAGAGCACCATGCCAGGGGATGGTCTGGTTAATATAGCACCAGGCCAGGGGATGGTCTGTGTTAATATAGCACCATGCCAGGGGATGGTCTGTGTTAATATAGCACCATGCCAGGGGATGGTCTGTGTTAATATAGCACCAGGCCAGGGGATGGTCTGGTTAATATAGCACCATGCCAGGGGATGGTCTGTGTTAATATAGCACCAGGCCAGGGGATGGTCTGTGTTAATATAGCACCAGGCCAGAAGATGGTCTGGTTAATATAGCACCAGGCCAGGGGATGGTCTGTGTTAATATAGCTCCAGGCCAGGGGATGGTCTGTGTTAACATAGCACCAGGCCAGGGGATGGTCTGTGTTAATATAGCACCAGGCCAGGGGATGGTCTGGTTAATATAGCACCAGGCCAGGTGATGGTCTGGTTAATATAGCACCATGCCAGGGGATGGTCTGTGTTAATATAGCACCAGGCCAGGGATGGTCTGGTTAATATAGCACCAGGCCAGGGGATGGTCTGGTTAATATAGCACCAGGCCAGGGGATGGTCTGTGTTAATATAGCACCAGGCCAGGGGATGGTCTGTGTTAATATAGCACCAGGCCAGGGGATGGTCTGGTTAATATAGCACCATGCCAGGGGATGGTCTGTGTTAATATAGCACCATGCCAGGGGATGGTCTGGTTAATATAGCACCAGGCCAGGGGATGGTCTGGTTAATATAGCACCAGGCCAGGGGATGGTCTGTGTTAATATAGCACCAGGCCAGGGGATGGTCTGTGTTAATATAGCACCAGGCCAGGGGATGGTCTGGTTAATATAGCACCAGGCCAGGGGATGGTCTGGTTAATATAGCTCCATGCCAGGGGATGGTCTGGTTAATATAGCACCGTTCCAGGGGATGGTCTGGTTAATATAGCACCAGGCCAGGGGAGGGTCTGTGTTAATATAGCACCATGCCAGGGGATGGTCTGTGTCAATAGAGCACCAGGCCAGGGGATGGTCTGTGTTAATATAGCACCAGGCCAGGGGATGGTCTGTGTTAATAGAGCACCATGCCAGGGGATGGTCTGTGTTAATATAGCACCAGGCCAGGGGATGGTCTTGTTAATAGAGCACCAGGCCAGGGGATGGTCTGTGTTAATATAGCACCATGACAGGGGATGGTCTGGTTAATATAGCACCATGCCAGGGGATAGTCTGGTTAATATAGCACCAGGCCAGGGGATGGTCTGTGTTAATATAGCACCAGGCCAGGGGATGGTCTGTGTTAATATAGCACCAGGCCAGGGGATGGTCTGGTTAATATAGCACCATGCCAGGGGATGGTCTGCGTTAATAGAGCACCAGGCCAGGGGATGGTCTGTGTTAATATAGCACCAGGCCAGGGGATGGTCTGTGTTAATATAGCACCAGGCCAGAAGATGGTCTGGTTAATATAGCACCGTTCCAGGGGATGGTCTGGTTAATATAGCACCAGGCCAGGGGAGGGTCTGTGTTAATATAGCACCATGCCAGGGGATGGTCTGTGTCAATAGAGCACCATGCCAGGGGATGGTCTGTGTTAATATAGCACCAGGCCAGGGGATGGTCTGTGTTAATAGAGCACCATGCCAGGGGATGGTCTGTGTTAATATAGCACCAGGCCAGGGGATGGTCTGTGTTAATATAGCACCATGACAGGGGATGGTCTGGTTAATATAGCACCATGCCAGGGGATAGTCTGGTTAATATAGCACCAGGCCAGGGGATGGTCTGTGTTAATATAGCACCAGGCCAGGGGATGGTCTGTGTTAATATAGCACCAGGCCAGGGGATGGTCTGGTTAATATAGCACCATGCCAGGGGATGGTCTGCGTTAATAGAGCACCAGGCCAGGGGATGGTCTGTGTTAATATAGCACCATGCCAGGGGATGGTCTGCGTTAATATAGCACCAGGCCAGGGGATGGTCTGTGTTAACATAGCACCAGGCCAGGGGATGGTCTGTGTTAATATAGCACCAGGCCAGGGGATGGTCTGTGTTAATATAGCACCAGGCCAGGGGATGGTCTGGTTAATATAGCACCAGGCCAGGTGATGGTCTGGTTAATATAGCACCATGCCAGGGGATGGTCTGGTTAATATAGCACCATGCCAGGGGATGGTCTGTGTTAATATAGCACCAGGCCAGGGGATGGTCTGGTTAATATAGCACCAGGCCAGGGGAGGGTCTGTGTTAATATAGCACCAGGCCAGGGGATGGGCTAGTTAATATAGCACCAGGCCAGGGGATGGTCTGTGTTAATATAGCACCAGGCCAGGGGATGGTCTGTGTGGACAATTAAGTTACTTAAGTTCCCTTCTTTGTAGCAGCAAATAGTGTCTCTGGATTGTCCTTTATGAGCTGTTTTGTACTTGTTCCTTGCAGTGTTATTTTGAATATCCATGGGGTTCTGTATTGTAATGATCTCTGGACAGGGATAAGCCTAATTGGGGCTTTAAAGGCCTCTGCATTTGGGATTAGGGGGCTGTGAAACTCTTCTGCCATTGTTGGGCTCAAGAGTGTGTGTGTGTGTGTGTGTGTGTGTGTGTGTGTGTGTGTGTGTGTGTGTGTGTGTGTGTGTGTGTGTGCTGGGAAGAGAAAGGAAAGGGGATACCTAGTCAGTTGTACAACTGAATGCCTTCAACTGAAATGTGTCTTCCACATTTAACCCTCTGAATCAGAGAGGTGAGGGGGGGCTGCCTTAAATCGACATCCACGTCTTTGGCGCCCGGGGGACAGTGGGTTAACTGCCTGGGGGACAGTGGGTTAACTGCCTGGGGAACAGTGGGTTAACTGCCTGGGGAACAGTGGGTTAACTGCCTGGGGAACAGTGGGTTAACTGCCTGGGGAACAGTGGGTTAACTGCCTGGGGAACAGTGGGTTAACTGCCCGGGGAACAGTGGGTTAACTGCCTGGGGGACAGTGGGTTAACTGCCTGGGGGACAGTGGGTTAACTGCCCGGGGAACAGTAGGTTAACTGCCCGGGGAACAGTGGGTTAACTGCCCGGGGAACAGTGGGTTAACTGCCCGGGGAACAGTGGGTTAACTGCCTGGGGGACAGTGGGTTAACTGCCTGGGGGACAGTGGGTTAACTGCCTGGGGGACAGTGGGTTAACTGCCCGGGGAACAGTGGGTTAACTGCCCGGGGGACAGTGGGTTAACTGCCCGGGGGACAGTGGGTTAACTGCCCGGGGGACAGTGGGTTAACTGCCTGGCGGACAGTGGGTTAACTGCCTGGCGGACAGTGGGTTAACTGCCCGGCGGACAGTGGGTTAACTGCCCGGGGGACAGTGGGTTAACTGCCCGGGGGACAGTGGGTTAACTGCCCGGGGGACAGTGGGTTAACTGCCCGGGGACAGTGGGTTAACTGCCTGGCGGACAGTGGGTTAACTGCCCGGGGGACAGTGGGTTAACTGCCCGGGGGACAGTGGGTTAACTGCCCGGGGGACAGTGGGTTAACTGCCCGGGGAACAGTGGGTTAACTGCCCGGGGAACAGCGGGTTAACTGCCTGGGGAACACTAGGTTAACTGCCCGGGGAGCAGTGGGTTAACTGCCTGGGGAACACTAGGTTAACTGCCCGGGGAGCAGTGGGTTAACTGCCTGGGGAACAGTGGGTTAACTACCCGGGGAACAGTGGGTTAACTGCCCGGGGGACAGTGGGTTAACTGCCCGGGGAACAGCGGGTTAACTGCCTTGCTCAGGGGCAGAACAACATATTTCTTCTTACCTTGCCAGCTCATGGATTCGTTGGTGTGTTAGTGTAAGTGTGTGTTGGTGTGCTAGTGTGTGTGTTGGTGTGTGTTAGTGTGTAGTCAATACTGTATGATGGTGTGGAACATGAATTTGAGCAGGCAACAGCTCTCCTTTAACCAAATTTATTCCAAAAAAAGTCATCCTTGTGTTCTTTTTCCAGAAGGGTCTACCTGCCCTCTATCTATATAGCATTTAGAGACACACAGACCAACACTGGTCTACACCAACAATAAAAACAAACTACTTCCTCAACTTCAGTCTTGCTTCAGTTGTCAGAATTAGAATCCACATTAATGTTGACGTATCATTTTGGTTTTCTCCCTTTTGTTTGATCTGTAGCCCTACAACTTATGGGTTCTTCAATAACACAATGAAAATGAGAGAATAAGATGATTCAACTACAACCACAGCAAATAACATGAAATTATTAAAATAGTCCTCATCGTAATAATTACATAGAATCAAGTAATACTTCATAAACTGTTATTTACAGCATTTATATATAGCCTATGCCATCACAGGTAAGAATCCTGCTCTTCCGTGAAGACGGGGATTGGCACATGAAGGAGCTCTGACTCGCCGACACGAACACGCTAACGTATAAAACAAAGTTATGAGAGACAACTGTCAAAAGTAATAATTTAAGATCAGACTGTATTTACATCAGAGTTTCTGCATCATCATCAACACACACATGAAGAAGGCAGATCTGGAATGGTAGGGAGGAAAACAACAATAACAACAACAGGGGAAAAGAGGAAGTTAATCTGTGTTCATCAGGGGTCAGAGTTCACAGGTATACAGCACTAGAGCAAGGCTTCAGATCGCCAGCCTACCTGAATGTCATTTGAAGAGTTAAAATCTGTACAACAACATGATGTCAAAGTCAGGGAAGTCAGACAAACAGACATCCTGAGGGCAAATCATCTACCAAATATATTAACCTATTTGCTGTCCTACTCATTCCCCACTCACCTAACACATATATTAACCTATATGCAGTCCCACTCATTCCCCACTCACCTAACACATATATTAACCTATAAGCAGTCCTACTCATACCCCACTCACCTAACACATATATTAACCTATGTGCAGTCCCACTCATTCCCCACTCACCTAACACATATATTAACCTATGTGTAGTCCCACTCATTCCCCACTCACCTAACACATATATTAACCTATGTGCAGTCCTACTCATTCCCCACTCACCTAACACATATATTAACCTATGTGCAGTCCCACTCATTCCCCACTCACCTAACAAATATATTAACCTATATGCAGTCCCACTCATACCCCACTCACCTAACACATATATTAACCTATAAGCAGTCCCACTCATACCCCACTCACCTAACACATATATTAACCTATAAGCAGTCCCACTCATACCCCACTCACCTAACACATATATTAACCTATAAGCAGTCCCACTCATACCCCACTCACCTAACACATATATTAACCTATAAGCAGTCCCACTCATTCCCCACTCACCTAACACATATATTAACCTATAAGCAGTCCCACTCATACCCCACTCACCTAACACATATTAACCTATATGCAGTCCCACTCATACCCCACTCACCTAACAAATATATTCACCTATATGCAGTCCCACTCATACCCCACTCACCTAACAAATATATTCACCTGTACGCCCCAGGCGCCAAACCAAACCAGTTCATTCATCTAACGAATAAATTCATATGCATGCCCTCTTAAGAAATATATTCACATGTATGGCCTTAATTCTTCCACATATACAGTATGTAAGCCCTGACAAACACAAATGACGTGCTGAGGGTGAGTTGTTGCTCCGGCTTCACTGAGCAGTAGTTACACACATTAGTTTAACATTTGGGTGACTGATTGATTTGGAGTTGTGTTAAACTTGTTAGACAGTGAACTCTCTCTCTCTCTCACCCGCAAACACTGTCCAGCTATGAGTCTGTTCCTCAACACACTGGAGATACTGTATGGTCTGTGTCTATCTATGGTCCAACATTAGAAGCTCAGAGAAAGGCAGCATAGATGCACGATAAGGCAGATCCGTACAACACACACTCGCAATACACGCACGCGCGCACATGCACACACACACACACGCGCGCAATGACACTGGATCATTTAAAGGGCTTCACTTGCACTCTATAACGTGTTTCATTGGGATTTTATAGTAAAGAGCGAGAGAGAGAAACAAAAAATAGGAATCTGGAGAATCGACTCCGTTAGTGGCTCTTGTTGTAAAGGTTTTATTGGTGGTGGATGTTGTTGGTGGTGGTGGTTGGTGGTGGTGGTGGTTGTTGGTGGTGGATGTTGTTGGTGGTGGTGGCTGTTGTTGGTGGTGGTGGCTGTTGTTGGTGGTGGTTGGTGGTGGTTGTTGGTTGGTGGTGGTGGTGGTGGTGGTGGCTGTTGGTGGTGGTGGTGGCTGTTGTTGTTGTTGGTGGCTGTTGGTGGTGGTGGCTGTTGTTGGTGGTGGTGGCTGTTGTTGGTGGTGGTGGCTGTTGTTGGTGGTGGTGGCTGTTGTTGGTGGTGGTGGCTGTTGGTGGTGGTGGTGGCTGTTGGTGGTGGTTGTTGGTGGCGGTGGCTGTTGGTGGCTGTTGTTGGTGGTGGTGGCTGTTGTTGGTGGTGGTGGCTGTTGTTGGTGGTGGTGGCTGTTGTTGGTGGTGGTGGCTGTTGTTGGTGGTGGCTGTTGTTGGTGGTGGTGGCTGTTGTTGGTGGTTGTTGGTGGTGGTTGTTGGTTGTGGTGGTGATGGTTAGTTGTTGGTGGTTGTTGGTTGTTGTTGTTGGTTGTTGGTGATGATGGTTAGTTGTTGGTGGTGGTTGTTGGTTGTGGTGGTGATGGTTAGTTGGTGGTGATTGTTGGTGGTGGTGGTTGTTGGTTGTGGTGGTGATGGTTGGTTGTTGTTGGTGGTGGCGGTGGATGGTTGTTGGGTGGTGGATGGTTGTTGTTGTTGGTGGTGGTTTTTGTTGGTTGTGGTTTTTTGATGTTGGTGGTTTTTGTTGGTTGTTGGTGGTGGTGGTTGTTGGTTGTGGTGGTGATGGTTGGTTGTTGTTGGTGGTTGTGGTTGTTGGTTGTGGGTGGTGGTGGTGGCGGTGGATGGTTGTTGGGTGGTGGTGGTGGTGGATGGTTGTTGTTGGTGGTGGTGGTTTTTGTTGGTGGTGGTTTTTTGATGGTGGTGGTTTTTGTTGGTTGTTGGTGGTTGGTGGTGGTGGTGGTTGGCTGTTGCTGGTGGTAATTGGTTGTTGTTGGTGGTGGTGATTGTTGTTGTTGGTGGTCGTGATTGTTGTTGGTGGTTGTTTGTTGTTGGTATGGTTGTTGGTGGTTGGTTGTTGGTGGTGGTTGTTGTTGTTGTTGGTTGTTGGTGGTGGTGGGTTGTTGTTGGTTGTGGGTCGTTGTTGTGTTGGTGGTTGTTGTTGGTGGGTGGTGGTTGTTGTTGGTGGTGGTTGTGGTGGTTGTTGGTTGTTGGTGGTGGTGGGTTGTTGTTGGTTGTGGGTCGTTGTTGTGTTGGTGGTTGTTGTTGGTGGGTGGTGGTTGTTGTTGGTGGTGGTTGTGGTGGTTGTTGGTTGGTGGTGGTTGGTGGTGGTGGTGGTTGTTGGTTGGTGGTGGTTGTTGGTTGGTGGTGGGTGGTGGTTGTTGTTGGGGATGGTGGTTGTTGTTGGGGATGGTGGTTGTTGTTGGGGGTGGTGGTTGTTGTTCTTTGGTGGTGGTTGTTGTCGGTGGGTGGTGGTTGTTGGTGGTGGTGGGTTGTTGTTGGTTGTGGGTCGTTGTTGTTGTGGGTGGTGGTTGTTGGTGTTTGGTTGTTGGTGGTGGTTGGTGGTTGGTTTTTGGTGGTGGTTGGTTGTTGGTGGTGGTTGGTGCTGTTGGGTGGTTGTTGGTTGTTGGGGGTGGTGGGTTGTTGTTGGTGGTGGGTCGTTGTTGTGTTGGTGGTTGTTGTTGGTGGGTGGTGGTTGTTGTTGGTGGTGGTTGTGGTGGTTGTTGGTTGGTGGTGGTTGGTGGTGGTGGTGGTTGTTGGTTGGTGGTGGTTGTTGGTTGGTGTTGGGTGGTGGTTGTTGTTGGGGATGGTGGTTGTTGTTGGGGATGGTGGTTGTTGTTGGGGATGGTGGTTGTTGTTGGGGGTGGTGGTTGTTGTTCTTTGGTGGTGGTTGTTGTCGGTGGGTGGTGGTGGTGGGTGTCGGTGGTTGTTGGTGGTTGTTGTTGGTGGTTGTTGTTGTTGGTTGTTGGTTGGTGGTGGTGGTGGTTGTTGTTGGGGATGGTGGTTGTTGTTGGGGATGGTGGTGGTGGTGGTTGTTGGTGGTGGTGGTGGTGGTTGTTGGTGTGTGGTGTTTGTTGGTGGTGGTTGTTGTTGGTGATTGTTGTGTGGTGTTGGTTGTTGGTGGTGGGTGGTTGTTGTTTGTGGTGGTGGTTGTTGGTGGTGGTGGTTGTTGTTGGTTGGTTGGTGGTGGTTGTTGTTGGTTGGTGGTGGTGGTGGTGGTGTTTGTTGGTGGGTGATGTTTGTTGGTGGTTGGTGTTTGTTGGTGGGTGGTGGTTGTTGGTAGTGGTTTTTGGTGGTTGTTGTTGTTTTTGGTGGTTGTTGTTGGTGGGGGTTGTTGTTCTTTGGTGGTGGTTGGTAGGTGGTGGTGGTGGTTGTTGTTGGTGGTGGGTTGTGGTTGTTGGTTGTGGTGGTGGTGGTGGTTGTTGGTGGTGGGTTGTGGTTGTGGTGGTTGTTGGTGGTGGGTTGTGGTGGTTGTTGGTGGTGGTTGGTGGTAGTGGTGGTGTTGGTTGTTCTTTGGTGGTGGTTGTTGTTGGTGGGTGTCTGTGGTTGTTGGTTGGTGGTGGTTGTTGTTGGTGGGTGGTTGGTTGTTGGTTGTTGTTGGTTGTGGGTGGTGGTTGTTTTTGGTGGTGGTGGTTGTTGGTGGTGGTGTGTGTGTGATTTTAGCTAATGAGGATGGCACTGACCAGTGATCATTGACTGTCAAACTGTCCCCATCTCCAAAAGATGGAACTTACTCTCACATTACCTGACACACTGCAGATACAGTTCCCTCAATGACCACTGGGCATCATATACACACACGAGCTCCATATATACTACCAAATACAATAATTGGCAAACTAGAGACTTACATGATGCTCACGCAATTACAAATAAATTCAATACTGGCTGAGATAAAGGGAGAAACATGCACGTGTAGTAGGCTACATACAGCATATAAGCAGCTCTATGAGTGACATAGCAGCTGATCAGGGTTTGTGTGGGCTGGTGGAGTATTCTGATGATCTTAAATCAACATAAACCAACAGATTCCTTAACTGTCCTCGTACTTTGGCTGTAGCTTTCTGTTAACTAAGAAAGGTATGTGTTATTACATGGGTATTGACCTGTTAGGTGTCTGGGAGCCTGTGTGTAAAACAGAAACTCAGAACAATATGAACGGTGACCTTCGTTATGAAAATGATAATTTCCAGAGTCAACACGACACTCTGCTTTCCTCACAGGAGTTCAGTCACATTTAACATCTACAGGAATCGCCTGAATTGACTAGTCAGAATCAACTCCTGTCAAATGATTCATCTGGAATTGTCCCTCCTGAGTTCACTCCATCTTGCTCAGCCTCAGAGATTGACAGCTGTCAATCAAATGTCAAACTGTCTCAAAGTCTCGCCCCTCTGCCTGAGGACATAAAAAAAGGAAATCGTTTCCTTATGTTTCTATTGGCCTAGAGATACCACTGGCTCCCCTCCCATTGGTTGGTGTGTTCACTCGGCCCCTCCCCCAACCACATCATCAAGGCAACCGTTGAGGCAGTGGGTGTCATCGCAGTGGCTGTCATCTCCCAGCGCACCCTGGGATTGCAGCAGCTCATACTCTTCATCATCAGGAAGTCGAGGCTATTGTTGCTAGGCAACCCACGGACGGTGAACTTATGGGAGACTTTTGTCCACTGCACTCGATTGGTCGCTACACGTCTCCATACCCAGCTCTGATGCCCCGGTAACAGCTCTGACAGCAGCCTATCAGGGGACAGGGGTGGGGGGACAACATTAGGTGGTGCAAGTGCTGTGGGTCAGTAGTGATAAACGCTGTGTTGTGATTTGTTCAGTTGTGATAAACGCTGTGTTGTGATTTGTACAGTAGTGATAAACGCTGTGTTGTGATTTGTTCAGTTGTGATAAACGCTGTGTTGTGATTTGTTCAGTTGTGATAAACGCTGTGTTGTGATTTGTTCAGTTGTGATAAACGCTGTGTTGTGATTTGTTCAGTTGTGATAAACGCTGTGTTGTGATTTGTTCAGTAGTGATAAACGCTGTGTTGTGATTTGTTCAGTAGTGTTAAACGCTGTGTTGTGATTTGTTCAGTAGTGATAAACGCTGTGTTGTGATTTGTTCAGTAGTGATAAACGCTGTGTTGTGATTTGTTCAGTAGTGATAAGCGCTCTGATTCACTCTTACTTGTAGATGGGCATGGCGATGTGTTCCATGAAGCTGATCTGTAGCTCTGGGATGTAGGCCTTCTCTCTATCCATCATCTCACTGGGACGATTCCCCATCGCCTTCTCCTGCACACACAAGTAAGTTACACATCAGATACACCCACCTCCCAACCAACACACACACACACACACACACACACACACACACACACACACACACACACACAGTGCAGTAATAAAGTGCAGCACACACACAGTGCAGTAATAAAGTGCACACACACACACACACACACACACAGTGCAGTAATAAAGCGCACACACACACACACACACACACACACACACACACACACACACACACACACACACACACTGCAGTAATAAAGTGCAGCACACATACCAGATCCCCTGGGAGAAGAACTCTTTATAGATCAGCTCCTGAAAACACAGAGGACAGAAAGAGGTTTAGGGTCAAGGTTAACTAGGGTCTGAGGTTAGAGTTGAGGTTAGGGTTGAACCGGGATGTGAACATGAAGTAGGGTTGTGGTTGAGGCGAGAGTTATGGTTAGCATTAGCTTTAGGTTAGTCTAGGTTTAGCGTTAGCTTTTGGAAGGTTGAAGGTTAGCATTAACTTTAGAGTTGGAGGCTAGGGTTAGCATTAGCTTTAGGTTTGAGGCTAAGTTTAGCATTAGCTTTAGGATTGAAGCTACAGTTAGCATTACTTTAGGATGGAGGCTAGGATTAACATTATCTTTAGTGTTGAGGCTAGGGTTAGCATTAGCTTTAGGGTTGAGGGTTAGCATTAGCTTTAGGATGGAGGTTAGGGTTAGCATTAGCTTAGTGGAGTCTAGGGTTAGTAGACTTTAGGGTTCCTCACAGCGATCTTGCGGGTGGTCTTCCAGCCCTTGGTCTGGTCCGACAGGTCACATGAGGTCATCAGCAGGCACAGCAGCAGAGAACGGTGGGTCTGATTCCTGGGGTTGTAGCCAGCTAGCACACACACACATATACAAACAGAAAGGAGAGAGAATGAAACATTATTATACTCACATATACACGCACGCACACATGCATGCACACACACGCACGCACGCACGCACGCACGCACCCCACCCCCACACACACCCATGCACTGCCTTTACTCACAGCCATCCTTTGCAGGTCGGGGAAGATGCGGAGGTGGTGAGCCAGGTCAGTGGCCAGGATAATATCCCTCATCAGGTCCAACATCCTCTGGTAGTCCTGACAACCACACACACACAACCTATAACACTCCTGGGTGGCCTGTTAACACACAACATACGGGCGGTAACGGTCCTGGGTACGAGCGCTAACGGTCCTGGGTACGAGCGGTAGCGGTCCTGGGTACAAGCGCTAACGGTCCTGGGTACGAGCGATAACGGTCCTGGGTACGAGCGCTAACGGTCCTGGGTACGAGCGGTAGCGGTCCTGGGTACGAGCGTTAGCGGTCCTGGGTACGAGCGGTAGCGGTCCTGGGTACGAGCGTTAGCGGTCCTGGGTACGAGCGGTAACGGTCCTGGGTACGAGCGGTAGCGGTCCTGGGTACGAGCGGTAGCGGTCCTGGGTACGAGCGCTAACGGTCCTGGGTACGAGCGGTAACGGTCCTGGGTACGAGCGGTAACGGTCCTGCGTACGAGCGCTAACGGTCCTGGGTACGAGCGCTAACGGTCCTGGGTACGAGCGCTAACGGTCCTGCGTACGAGCGCTAACGGTCCTGCGTACGAGCGCTAACGGTCCTGCGTACGAGCACTAACGGTCCTGGGTACGAGCGGTAGCGGTCCCTGCGTACGAGCGCTAACGGTCCTGCGTACGAGCGCTAACGGTCCTGGGTACGAGCGCTAACGGTCCTGGGTACGAGCGCTAACGGTCCTGGGTACGAGCGGTAACGGTCCTGGGTACGAGCGCTAGCGGTCCTGCGTACGAGCGCTAACGGTCCTGCGTACGAGCACTAACGGTCCTGGGTACGAGCGGTAGCGGTCCTGCGTACGAGCGCTAACGGTCCTGCGTACGAGCGGTAACGGTCCTGGGTACGAGCGGTAACGGTCCTGGGTACGAGCGGTAACGGTCCTGGTACGAGCGGTAACGGTCCTGGGTACGAGCGGTAACGGTCCTGCGTACGAGCGCTAACGGTCCTGGGTACGGCGCTAACGGTCCTGGGTACGAGCGCTAACGGTCCTGGGTACGAGCGGTAACGGTCCTGGGTACGAGCGCTAACGGTCCTGCGTACTGAGCGCTAACGGTCCTGCGTACGAGCACTAACGGTCCTGGGTACGAGCGGTAGCGGTCCTGCGTACTGAGCGCTAACGGTCCTGCGTACGAGCGGTAACGGTCCTGGGTACGAGCGGTAACGGTCCTGGGTACGAGCGGTAACGGTCCTGGGTGACGAGCGGTAACGGTCCTGGGTACGAGCGGTAGCGGTCCTGGGTACGGCGGTAGCGGTCCTGGGTACGAGCGGTAGCGGTCCTGGGTACGAGCGGTAGCGGTCCTGGGTACGAGCGGTAGCGGTCCTGGGTACGAGCGGTAGCGGTCCTGGGTACGAGCGGTAGCGGTCCTGGGTACGGCGGTAACGGTCCTGG
>NW_027013015.1:0-17467 GCF_036934945.1 Oncorhynchus masou masou
CATTCAGCCGCCTTCAGTTCCAGTACTCTGCTGCCTGTGACTGGAACGAATTGCAAAATCGTAGAAGTTGGAGACCTTTATCTCCCTCACCAACTTCAAACATCAGCTATCTGAGCAGCTAACCGATCGCTGCAGCTGTACATAATCTATTGGTAAATAGCCCACCCATTTTCACCTACCTCATCCCCACAGTTTTTATTTATTTACTTTTCTGCTCTTTTGCACACCAATATCACTACCTGTACATGATCATCTGATCATTTATCACTCCAGTGTTAATCTGCAATATTGTAATTATTCGCCTACCTCCTCATGCCTTTTGCACACATTGCATATTTTTTGTCTTCTGTGTTATTGACTTGTTAATTGTTTACTCCATGTGTAACTCTGTGTTGTCTGTTCACACTGCTATGCTTTATCTTGGCCAGGTCGCAGTTGTAAATGAGAACTTGTTCTCAACTAGCCTACCTGGTTAAATAAAGGTGAAATAGAAAAAAAAAAATAATGCTTGTCTTTAACACTCTAAAAATCTGTACAATAACTTGGTATGTTATGTAATCTGTTTTTCAATTTTATACAGGCTGAATCAAAATGAAAGCGTCATTCTATTTTAGATTCCTATCAGGGGGCTCCAATAATGGTGTGTCTTTGGCTATGCCGGATTAAGTGATATGACATGCTATTCTATAAAATAATTAATATTACCTGATTGAGCTAATCATGTAAATGTAATTAACTAGTCGTTATTTTCCGAATAAACTCTTAAAGACCTAGTAATATTTTACATCAATAGCAGTCAATATTAATCGTCATCTTAATTCAGTCTCATCTGAAAGTTGTAAATTCTTGGTTATCTGCATGAACCCTGGCTATCAATTTGAATCAGCAATACAAAATTGGGTTTAATTATTTATTTACTACCTAACTAATCACACAGAATTACACATACACATAATTAAATCATAACTTGATTACAAATGACGTCATAAAGGAAAACGTCCCTAGTGGGCGGAAAAGATATGTCAGCTTGTTACCCAAAGGAAAAGGGCTGGGTTTGAGTGAAAGAGCGAGAAGACTGAGGGACACAGGGAGAAGCTGTGCTTCTCGGAAATACATTCTTATGTATTCTTATTCTTATTCTTATGCATTCTAAATTACCGCCCATTTTGAAAAGGAAAATGCAATAAATATTTACTCTGAGCTGCTCTTCAGTAGGTTGGTGGTAGATGGAAGGCCGTGTTTCCCAACTGAGTCCTTTGAAGAATGCATCTGGTTGTCAATTAGATACGTTGTAGTTATGTCGTTGTGTGGTAGACAGGATACTCTGTCTGTTCCTTCCTAACCCTCGTTTACAGTGACTGTTGCTAACTCAATGGCTAGGAGGTATCACTTCTGTAGTGAAGAAGAGTTCAAAGTTCATACCATTCGGCCACCAAAGCTCACGCTGATGTTGGCTTCGTTCTGTATTTATCTGAACCATTCTGACATCGGACCATTGTCCTACATCCTCGGAACAGGAGGTTATATTGTCGTCAAGGGCTTGTATAGGAAGGGAGAGGAGGGCGTGTTTGAAAAGTTTTATAGCCCATGTCCCGTCACAGGGGCGGGCCACTGATTGTGCATAGCCCTAACTTATGAATACCCAAATCTCACATTTTAGAAGCTAAAATCACATTTCATCCCATCACGAATAATTTCATATTCAAACATTTAAATTGAACAACAATTCCGTGTGAATCTGTTAACTCTGATGTGTAGACTTCCCACTGTAGAGTTTGTCATCTTATCATTGTCACGACTTCTGCCGAAGTTGGCTCCCCTGCCTGTTTGGGCGGTGCTCGGCGGTCGGCGTCACCGGCCTACTAGCCGCCACCGATCCCTTTTTCGTTGTCTGTTTGTTTTGTCTTATTCGTTTCACCTGTGTCCTGTTGTACGTGCTTAATGGGCTTCCTTATTTAAAGTATGTGTACCCGCCCTTGTTTTGTGCGGGATTGTATTTGTGTGTTACGTGTGTGTGTTAGGTAGAGGTGTTCGCATTCTGGACCTGGCGTCCTGTGGTTTTGGGTGGTCCTCATTATTGTCCGCGCCCTGTGTTGTGGGCTTGTTATTTTTGTGCGCATTAAAGTGCACCTTTTCCTGTGGAACTCTCTCTGCGCCTGATTCCTTCCTCACTCACCTAGTCCCGCGTGACAGAATCCCGCACCGGTCATGGAAACAGCAGGAGCAACCGCACTCTCCTCTCCCATCGATGGAGGAAAGGGTCCTCCATCTTACCAGTATTCTCCACCGGATTGGATCGGAGATGGATCTGATGATGGAGAGGATGGATCAATGGGAGAGGAGTGGCCTTCCCACCTCATCTCCATCACCCTCCACCAGCACCTCCTACCGCTGCTACCGCATCCGGCCCGGGGGCCTTTCAGCTGGCGCTCCGAAGGGAGTATGATGGGACGTGGCGGCTGGGTGTCAGGGGTTCCTGTCTGACGGGATGAGCCCTAGAGTGGGCAAAAGCAGTGTGGAATGGCCCAGACTCTGTGAGGGATCACTACCCCGGGTTCACCCGCCGATTCCGAGCTGTATTCGATCACCCACCAGAGGGTTGTGCAGCGGGTGAACGGCTGTTCCATCTGCGTCAGGAGACGAGGAGAGCACAGGACTGGAGTTCAGGACCTTGGCCGCAGGAGCAGGGTGAAACGACAGGGCTTTGATAGACCATTTCCGATGTAGCCTCAGGGAGGACGTCCGCAGGGAGCTAGCTTTTCGGGACACCACCCTCACGTTGGATGAGCTTATAGACATGTCCATCCGTCTTGACAACCTGCTGGCTGCCCGCGGGCGTCCGGGACAGGCCCTGTCGTTTCCACCTCCACCTCCCGGCCCTCCTGCTCCCATCCCCATGGAGTTAGGGGGCTGCTTCGAGGGGGACCGGAGGAGGAGTTTCCTCCTGCACCAGTTGTGGTTGGCAGGACACACGGCCGACCGGTGCTGGAGGAACTCGTCTGGGAGTCGAGAGGGCAGGCCTAGCACTACTCGGTCACCCCAGGTGAGTCAGCACCAGACTCACCCAGAGCTTCCTGTCGGTCATATGTATGTGTTAACCTCTTTTCCTGGTTTTTCTCCCTCTCTACAGCATAAGGCGCTAGTCGATTCAGGCGCAGCTGGGAACTACATGGATCGTGGGCTCGCGTTAAGGCTAGGGAATCCTCTTGTGTCGTTAGACCTACCTTTCCGCGTGCACTCCTTAGATAGCTGACCATTAGGGTCAGGAGTGGTCAAGGAGGCCACGGTGCCACTGGACATGGTAACGCAGGGGTCATAAGGAGCAGATTAGTCTGTTCCTTAGCGATTCACCTGCGTTTCCAATGGTGTTGCGGAATTCACTGGCTAGCTCAGCACAACCCGGTGATTTCCTGGCGACAGGGGGCTCTTAAAGGGTGGTCAGAGGAGTGTTCAGGGAGGTGTATAGGAGTTGCCGTTGGTGCGACTACGGTGGAAAGTCCAGACCAGGTTTCCACTGTGCGCATTCCCTCTGAATATGCCGATTTGGCTATCGCTTCAGTAAAAGCAGTGCAAACTCAATTACTACCCCATTGTCGAGGGGACTGCGCGATAGACCTCCTGGAGAACGCTGCACTTCCTAGGAGTCACGTGTACCCATTGTCCCAGGAGGAGACAGTAGCTATGGAGACATATGTTGCTGAATCGCTGGGACAGGGGTACATTCGGTCCTCCGCATCACCCATCTCCCCGAGCTTCTTTTTTTTGTGAAGAAAAAGGAGGGAGGTCTGCGTCCGTGCACTGATTATCGAGGTCTAAATTCTATCACAGTGGAGTTTAGTTACCCACTACCTCTACGACGGTGGAATCATTTCACGCTTCTTCACAAAACTGGACCTGAGGAGTACGTATAATCTGGGTGCATATCCGGGTAGGAGATGAGTGGAAAACCACATTTAGTACTACATCTGGCCATTATGAGTACCGTGTGTCAAGGCATATGGGTGGGAAAAATGCTCCATCCGTCTTCCAATCCTTCGTAAATCAGATTCTCCAAGACCTGCTCGGGCAGGAGTGGTATTGTACATCGATGACATCTTGATCTATTCTGCCACACGCTGCGGGCGATGTGTCTCTGGTGTGTAAGGTACTTGGGCGACTGCTGGAGCATGACCTGTATTGCAAGGCCGAGAAATGTGTGTTCTTCAAACAGGCCGTTTCCTTCCTGGGTTATCGTATTTCCACCTCCGGGGTGGTGATGGAGGATGACCGCGTTACAGCCGTGCGTAATTGGCCGACTCCGACCACGGTGAAAGAGGTGCAGCGGTTTTTAGGGTTTGCCAATTACTACCAGAGATTTTCTGGGGTTTTGGTGAGGTGGCTGCTCCCATTACCTCACTGCTGAAGGGAGACCGGTACGCTTGCGTTGATCAGCAGAGGCGGGCAGAGCTTTCAGTCGTCTGAAGGAGCTGTTCACCAATGCACCCGTGTTGGCGCATCCGGACCACTTAGCGTTCATAGTGGAGGTGGACACCTTTTCCCTGTGGAACTCTCTGCGCCTGATTCCTTTCCCACCCACCTAGTCCCGCGTGACAATCATTGATGAAAATGTCTCAGATGACAACCGAACTGACATCATATTCATTAAGTACCACTGCATATGTTCAATTGTTCGGATTACCAGAATATAGTTAATTTCCACCTTCTGATGTTCCCAGAATCTCTATGTTAACCAAGGGTTTTGCAAATGTAACCTCAGTAGGGTAGCGAGAGTAAAAAGGGGGAAGAGGTATTTATGACTTTCATAAACCTACCCCCCAGGCCAACGTCATGACAATGTAGTCTGTCCATGATCATGAACTGTAGTCCATGATCAGCTTTTTTGTCTTGCTGACGTTGAGGGAGAGGTTGTTGTCCTGACAACACACTGCCAGGTCTCACTCTCCCAATAGGCTAGTGGTCACCAACCATGAGTCAAGATCACTTTCTGAGTCAATATGCAAGCCGTGGTCTACCGTTAAGTTTTTATTTAAACATGACTTAGAACACTTAAGCCTATGGAATATTAACCTATTAAAAACAGTTCTGTGGCAATAAAGTTAGTGCAGTAGGCTATAGTCACAATATATTATCACTGCCTATTGGCTATGCATGAATTGCCGTGCCAATGTTATTCTTCTCAGATCATTTTGAAGCTATATTTTTAATAACTATATGATCACACTGGTAATAAATCAATTGTTGTATTACTTGTGAGGAACAAGTAAGCATAATAATTTGCTTAATTTTTTTTACTGGACTGGTGGCCTGAAGGGAGGGAGCAGCGGCGAGGCTGCCTCTCACTCGACTCACCATCCCTCTGCTCTCCTTTCCTCCGCTGAGAAAAGGGGGCACAGTGTTCCAGCTGATGGCGAAACTCAAGTTGCACTGCATTATTTCTGCCTCATGAACCAATTCATATTGTCCAGAGAAAGTGAAATATTCCTCGATATTAAAAAAGTTCTACCTTCAAAATGGGAACACTTTGCCATCCAGGTGCTAGGGCTGCTGAATCAAATGCATCTAACTCATTAAATAAATAAAATGAATAGGAACACAAGGCTTTATCATTGTTTTTAAAAATAAATGTTTGGTGATTGACGAGGAATGCTTCGGAGCAGCCCTAGCGTCGGGGAGGCAAAGTGTTCCCATTTCATGTTGGTGACCACTGCTATAGGCTGTGTCATCGTTGTCGGTGATCAGGCCTACCACTGTTGTGTCGTCGGCAAACTTAATGATGGTGTTGGAGTTGTACACGGTCACGCAGTCATGAGTGAACAGGGAGTACAGGAGGGGACTAAGCACGCACCCCTGAGGGGCCCCGTGTTTAGGATCAGCACGGGGGATGTTGACTACCCTCACCACTTGGGGCGCCCCATCAGGAAGTTCAGGATCCAGTTGCATAGGGAGGTGTTCAGTCCCAGGGTCCTTACCTTAGTGATGAGCATGGAGGGCACTATGGTATTGAGCTGTAGTCAATGAACAGCATTCTCACATAGGTGTTCCTCTTGTCCAGGTTGGAAAGGGCAGTGTGGGGTGCAAAAGAGATTGCGTCATCTGTGGATCTTTTGGGGCGGTATGTAATTTGGAGTGGGGTCCAGAATGTCTGGGATGATGGTGTTGATGTGAGCCATGACCAGCCTTTCAAAGCATTTCAAGACTACAGATGAGAGTGCTACGGGGAAATAGTAATTTAGACATGTTACCTTGGCTTTCTTGGGCACAGGGACTATGGTGAGGTTGAAAATGTCAGTGAAGACACTTGCTGGTCAGCACATGCTCTGAGTACGCTTCCTGGTAATCCGTCTGGCCCTGCAGCCTTGTGAATGTTAACCTGTCAAAATGTCTTACTCACATTGGCTACGGAGAGTGTGATGACACAGTCATCTGGAAAAGCTGGTGCATGGCTCAGTGTTGCTTGCCTCAAAGCGAGCATAAAATTTGTTTTGCTCATCCGGTAGGCTTGCGTCTCACAGCAGCTCGCTTCATCGGACCACTTCCGTATTGAGCGTGTTACTGGTACTTCCTGTTTGTGTTTTTGCTTGTAAGCAGGAATCAGGAAGATAGAGTTATGGTCTGATTTGCCAAACAGAGGGCGAGGGAGAGGCTTGTATGTGTTTCTGTGTGTTGAATAAATATGATCTAGAGTTTTGTCACCGAGTTGCACTGGTGACCTGCTGGTAGAAATGAGGTATAACAGATTTCGGTTTCCCTGCATTAAAATCACTGGCCGCAAGGAGCGCTGCCTCTGGATGAGCATTTTCTTGTTTGCTTATGGCCCTATACAGCTCGTAGAGTGCTGTTTGTGGTGGTAGATAGACATCTATGATAAATAGATGAAAACTCTCTTGGTAGATATACTCAGCAAAAAAATAAACATCCCTTTGTCAGGAACCTGTCTTTCAAAGATAATTCGTAAAAATCTAAATAAATTCACAGATCTTCATTGTAAAGGGTTTAAACACTGTTTCCCATGCTTGTTAAATTAACCATAAACAATTAATGAACACCTGTGGAACGGTCATTAAGACACTAACAGCTTACAGACGGTAGGCAATTAAGGTCACAGTTATGAAAATACAGGTACAGGATGGCAACAACAACTGCCCGAGTTGGACTGAGGGCTTGTAGGCCTGTTGTAAGGCAGGTCCTCACCAGACATCACCGGAAACAACTTTGTTAAAAAACTACAAACCTACAAACTACAAACCTCAGATTTCCCACTTCCTGTTTGGATTTCTTCTCAGGTTTTTGCCTGCCATATGAGTTATGTTGAGTTATGTTATACTCATAGACATCATTCAAACAGTTTTAGAAACTTCAGAGTGTTTTCTATCCAATACTACTAATAATATGCATATATTAGCATCTGGGACTGAGTAGGAGGCAGTTTACTCTGGGCATGCTTTTTATCCGAAAGTGAAAATGCTGCCCCCTAGCCCAAACAGGTTAAGAAAGAGACACACACTTCCACCACCCAACGCTACTGTTCTGTCCTGCCGATGCATAGAAAAACCAGCTAGATGTATATTGTCCATATCCTTGTTTAGCCATGACTCAGAGAAACATAACATTTTGCAGTTCTTCTGAAGATGGGAGACAGTGCACATGAATATATCTCAGTTAATGGAAAGCAACTAATTTAGCGGACAATCCACCATCTACAAATTGACAAGTTAATCTCTGCATATCCCTCTTGACTTCCCCTTTAAAAGTATTCTTAGCTATTCTAGCTTTTCTAAGAAATGAAATCCTCTATCATGGTACCTAACAAGCAACTACAAATAATAGGGGAGAGTGGAGTAAGTTGAGCCATTTTCTACATTCAACCTCACTCCGTCAAGGTAAATATAGCATTCTTTCTAACAAAGACATAATGCATATATTTCAGGATGTTGTGTATCCCTGGAAATAATCAGAATTCATGTAAACGTTACCGTTTCGAAAACATAGCTTGTCCCAAAAAAGTGGTCGTAAATTGAGTTGCGAGACAGGGTAAGTTAAGCCGCCTATACATTTCGGTACTAAATTAAATATTACCACTACCTTTTTAAAACCATGTCTATCTTTATTTCCCAAACACAATTCAACACAATCACAATAGCTTTTTGGTCTTTCAATCATGCAATGTTAAGGACCTCAAATTGAACCTCATAGAGACTCCCAACTGATGTGTAGCACAATCTTAAAAGTATCTACTTTGGTTTAGATACAAGCATCATGACACCTCTAACACAAAATCAGTTTTTGGGACCTAACTTTTCCATGTGGTTTCTTCCATTCACAGACTTCATGAAATGATGACCTCTTCCTTAAATATTGTGTCAAAATATACACTTTGGTATGGTTTCCTAGAAACAAAGGTGGCTCAACTTACCCCACTCTCCCCTACATGCATAAAAAAATGGGGATCCATAATAATCGGATGATCAAAGGATTTCCACACACTGAATCAGAGGCGCGCTTACACTTTGTAACCTCAGCACAGGCATGGAGACTGTGTGAAGCCATTACAAGGTCAATACCAGTCCTTTCTCTGGTTCCCTGAACACTTCGTGAAGCAGCCTGCTGCTGTAACCCCATTGCCCAACACACCCCATGGATCACTTTCATTGATCTCACTCTTTTCTGGCATCTGGTTCCCTCCAATAGGACATGAATTATTCAGGAAAAAAAGAGCAATGAGGTCTGTGTTTGGGGAGGACAGGGAGGGTCGCCAGCAATCCCTTCCCCAGTAAAGGCCAGTGATGCAGAGAACATAATGCCTGCACTGTCTCTTTTTTTCAAAACTCTACACACAATTCCCAAAACTGCACACACAAATGCAAAATGTCTCACATCTCCTTCAAAATGTAACACATGTCAGAATGAAGCATTTGCATCAAATGGCAAACACTGCTTTCATAATAGTACATTTCTGGATATACCATGTAAACACTGTTGTTCTAAATCTAAAGCTCTTTGGTCTTTCATAGGCTTATATCTACATTTCAATACAATGTTCTACAGTGAAAGTAATCTGCTGAGAGGGGTAACAAGTACACTGTAAACACCAATGCAATGTAGAAACAGAACATATTTATTAGGCCAAACATTACTGTTGTATACAGTAGCATACAAAAAAACAATAAACATATATAAACAAAAAAAAATATTCTTTAGAATACAGTAAAGAACACAATTGTGTGTGGGGGGTGCCGGGGGGGCAGTCCAGGAATTGGTGGGGGGGGTCACCAGTGCTCAGCTACGCTTCATCTCTTCTCCGGCCTGGGACTGGCCACAATACCACAATACTTCGTCCACATCACAAGATACGTTTTCTCTTGCCAAACATCGAGGGAAGTATCTCCTAGCATGGCGTATTCAACCTTGGACAGAGGCAACCTCTATGTCCCCACATGGAGGGAAGTATCTCCTAGCATGGCGTATCCAACCTTGGACAGAGGCAACCTCTATGTCCCCACATGCGTCCTCCATTGCCTGGAGAAGCGGCATGCGGGCATAGGGTTGGCGATCATACACTTTCCAGCACCAGGCTGAGAAGAATTCCTCTATGGGATTTAGAAAAGGTGAATATGGGGGTAGGTACAAAACTACAAATTGTGGATGGGTGGCAAACCAGTTTTGGACCAGAACAGCTCGGTGAAAACTAACATTGTCCCATAAAACCACAAATCTAGCAGGCTCCTGATCTGGATCAGGGACAAGCATTGTGTAAATTGAGCATATGGCCGGTGTTGTACGGACCCAGTGTGGCATTGTGATGGAGGACCCCGTTTTGAGTGATGGCAGCACACATAGTTATATTATCCCCACGCTGTCCAGGGACATTGGTAATTGCCGTCTGTCCTATTACATTTCTTCTGCGGCGCCTGGTTTTGGTGAGGTTGAAGCCAACCTCATCCACATAAATAAATTCATGGTGAATTCCATGGGCATCCAGCTTCAATAGCCTCTGTAACAGACAAAATGATATACAGATGAGTAAATATGGTATGTCTGAAGTACAGGAAGTAGTGTTGCATACATACCTCTACAAAGTCATGTCGCATATTCTTGACTCAAGAGTTTCTCTCAAATGGCACCTTGTAAAGTTGTTTCATTGTCACTCGGTGCTGTTGGAGGATGCGTTGTATGGGCGACAGGCTTACAGCATTGATGTTGTTAAATATGGTGTCATTATTCAAGATATGCTCTCTTATCTCTCGAATCCTAATTGAATTGTTAGCCAAAACCATATTTTTAATTGCAGTCTCTTGTACATCTGTAAACAAGTGTCCACGTCCACCATGATGTCTTTGCCTTTCCACTCTACAGAATTCAAACACAGTATGTGTTCAGCATAGGAACTGTAAACAATGTACAAAACAATGTAGTGCAGCTTGATAACCAACCTCATTCATTCAATGCAGTGCAGTAAATGGATGGCTTAGAGTTACAAATGTTTATGCAATACTATGCAGTCATACGTATTTTACAGTACATTACTGTAATGCTAAAATAGTCATTAGATAGTTGCATACCTGTTCTCAAGTCTGAAGGTTCGGATTATGGATGCCACTGTAAATGGACTCTCTCATGGTCAAACTGTGGTTGATCACATTTTTATTTTATTTAACTAGGCAAGTCAGTTAAGAACAAATTCTTATTTTCAATTACAGCCTAGGAACAGTGGGTTAACTGCCTGTTCAGGGGCAGAATGCCAGATTTGTACCTTGTCAGCTCTGGGGTTTGAACTTGCAACCTCTAACCACTAGGCTACCCTGCCATGATCAACAAATGTTGCCCTAATCTCATCAGAGATGTCTCTCCTTCCTTCTCTTCTTTGCCCTCGTCCTCTTCTTCCTCTCCCTCCTACTCCTCTTGCTCTCTGTCCATTGTTGGCATCCATTGTTCAAAACAGGTCATCTGACCGTTGACCTATTTATAGGCCTATACTACAGTAAAGCAGTGATTGGTTAGTGATAAGCTAGTGATTGGTGGTAAGCTATTAGTGTTTGCACATGTGAAGAGTGTGTGTGTGACCTGGTGAATAAGTGTAGCATTTTGATTGGTTGTGTTTGGAAAAGGAAAGCAAGTCACTTCCTGTTAGATTTTTGTGTTTTAGGTAGAGAATTGTGCGTAGTGTTTTGAAAAAAGTGTTTTATGCAATTGACAACTGAGTCAAAGGCTGAGAAATAGCTTATGGTTTTGGATATTTGGTGTGTAGTTTTTCACTTTGAGTGAGAGGTTTCAAAAATCGTGTGACATGAAAAGATTTTGTGTGTAAGCAGTTGGAAAAATCTGTAATCAACACTGCATGAACCACCGTACCGTCATAGTACCTTCATAGTCCTGCTGTACACCAACAGGCCTGTGAATTTTTTATGACCTCTCCTGATTGGAAGGTGAAGACCAGGCCTAAAAACCTTATAGAGGTTGACTTCTCTGACGTTAAAAAAACGAAACATACATTTCACAAAGTGAAGAGAGTTGAACCATCAGAACAATAATGACTGCCTCTTCTGTAGTTGTAAAGCCCCTGTCTGTCCATCTGTGATCCCCAGGCATTAGGGAGCAGTTAGCCAGCCAGATGACAGACAGCCTACTCCCTTAAGCAGGACAGGGCCCCTCTACACCCAACATCATTGGCATCCTGCAAGCAGAGATGAATACATGAAACATACTGTATAGTTTGGGTTAAGGGTAAGGTGAGGTGTTATGTGATATGTGAGGTGCTTTGTGACTGAAGTCACCCCAAACGTGATTAGTAAAATAATGTCATCCTCACTGATTGGCAGTTACTGTGACCTTGAGCTGCAGTGCAAGGACACTGGATAGTCTCTGGATGGAGAGAGTGTTCAGATGACAAAAGTCAGTTAAGATTGCTGAGCCATTATCTTTTCTTAAAGAGTCGTATGAGACATGTGAATTAATGAGAACATAATATGAGTGTGTTTTTATTTGTGACAGCAAGATAAGAGCAAAGAGGAGAGAAGCAATGAAGAGAGAATAAAGGATTATAGTCATGCTAACACAAGACCAATTCAATAAAAAAGTCATGTACAGGACTAAACAGTCATTTTCTGGTTGATCCAGCTGTGGTGTAGCTTAAGTTTTAACTTCACCTTCAAGCGTCCCTCAGTGGGAGTGCAGTGCATGCAGACTGTACTGTGTGTGTGTGTATGTGTGTGTGTGTGTGTGTGTGTGTGATTGCGCACATTTATGTGTGTGTGCGCAATTTATAATGCCAAGGGTAATTAGTCATTGTGGGATTAGTGTCTGGTAGAGGGCGTGTAATCGCTCCTGGATGAGGACTATGGCTGCCCTCCACACACCTCAAGCACTCAGCAGAGAGAGGTTTGTGTTGCCCTGTCCCGTGGGACAGCCTGGCATGGCATCCTGTAAAGACAGGGGAACAATGGAAAGGACATGACAGGACACAACAGGGGGGAAAGCATGGTGAGGGAGAAATTGAGGGCAGTGGACATGGAGAAAGGCATATAGCTGAAAGATACTGTACACATAGTCCAATACTGAACCACTGTGACAGAGGACACATGCAATTCGATTGGAAGCCTGTCAGTAGTATTCAATTTCTATTCTATTTCCATTGAATATACCATTATCTTGATGTAAGTTAAGAGCACAGAAATGCAATTTCCTATCCACCGTCACTAACAAGCATGCTTTCATTGCATGAAATACAAAGGATCTGCTCTAAAGAACCAAATCATGTTAACTACATCTTAGAATGTATCCTCTGGGGACCAAAATCATCAGTGAATAATGAAGGGGGGACAGCCTTAATCATGGATACATCATTGTTACAGAGGTTAAAGCAAGACAGTGTGTGAGTGTGTGCGTGTGTGCGTGTGTTAGATAGGTAGCATGTGAATTGATTCTCCATTAGTTCGAGGTATATGTGGGTGTAAAAGTACCACATGGACATTGGGCACTTGGAAAGTGCATGAATTTACCCAGCACGCCCTCCAACATCCCCTTCCCTCTCCGCCATCCATCATCTCCTCCTCCACTCACAAACAGCTCAGTCCCTCACGGCAGGGAAAGAAAGGACACCTCCAGTCTGAGCTCAAGAGCATCACCAACATATGTGCATCTCATCCTAGCACTGTAACCTGCTTAGCAAACCCAAAATGCACTGCGGTGAATTATCGGCCAAAAATACATAAACAACCCTTCTGTTCCTTTTCTTCCCTGGTCCCACTGATCCACAATAATGGTAGTTGGACCCTATCGACTGTGACATCCATGACTCTCAGGAAATTCCCTGCTTCCCGTTTGAGTGAAATACTAATCACGGATTGCAGCCTGGTGATGGTTATGACCCATATCAGTCACGTTGATATATGCATCATCACCACGCTCGAATTCCCAAACTGCTCTTTTTTTCATTACAGGGGAGAATGGTGCTGAGGCCTGCGCTACGTCATAAACTTATACAGTGCATAAAAGGAAGTTCTAATTACCTGAGAGTAAAAATAGCTCCTGTGCCAGATTAATAGTCAGCACATCATGCTGGTATGTTCAACGTGCTGATTAGAGGTTATTTAATTTGAATCTGAATTGATGAAAAATAATTGGAATCAAGGGAGAGAAATTGGAATTGATTAAATTGTTCCAGAAAAATGGAAACACAATGGGATGGAGTCGACTGAGAATCACTGAAATTGACCTCAAACTAATTCAGCGCTAATTGCTTAGGGATACAGTTATGAGGTGGTGGCATGGCGTGTTAAGGAGAAAAGCCTTGGTGGTCTCTCCTCTTCAGGGAAAAGCTCTGGTGAGCAGCTGGAGGAGTGGAGCGCAGTTTGGTTTCAGCAAGAGCAACTTCCTTGTCTGCTGAGAATGCCACTGTACTTTGTCTTTGCAGAGAGAACAGCTGGTGTGCGTGGCTTGACGCATGACCTTACATGCCATACGAGGAGAAAGGAGCAGTGAAAGATAAAGTAATGAAGAGGAAAAGGCATGGCCTCCATCTTCCCTGGCAACAACCCCAACCCTTCGCCCTCAATGGCTCAATGTTCCAATCAGGCGGGTAGCTGCAGTCCTGTGACATGGTGGATATTTCACCCTCTCTCTCCCTCCTCTCTCATGACCCTTCTCATTACACTACCATATTGAGTAATTTAGCCCAAGTCCAGGGAGGGGCACTTATGAGCGTTTATACAACGACTGGGTCTAATCCTGAATGCTTATTGGTTAAAAGCGCATTCCAGACGGTGTGTATTTCACAAGTTACCACCAGCTAAATCTTTGACGTTAAAATGCCTATTTACTCTGTTCCATCTGACTGCGCAATCCACTGTCTCATCTATCCAGCCAGGCACTTTATAAACTTGATCTCCACTCTAAAAAGCATCTAGACATTATCTCACATTTCTTTTAGACTAACATTTAGTTTCCAACAGCGGAGATTTGTATAAACCTTACTGTCTGTCTCTCGACATTTTCAACATTGTTTCAATATTCAAATTGGATCTCCAGCTGTCCCATAGTAATGAACGTGTCGGGAGTCAGAACGAGACAGACAGGCAGGCAGTGTCTCTCAGCCGGTCGAAATCATGAATCAGCTGGCATCATTTTTATGGATATATACAAAGAAAGGTCAATTGAAAAAAGGTCAAACAAAACTAAGTGCAGCCAGTTTGCTGTCTTTACAGCTTCAGTGTTTGAAGTGATTGTGTTAGCTGTGTTGTTGGTTAGCTCCTCTGACCAACAGTGTCCTGACGAGAGAGAACGTTTTCTATGCCAGGCGAAATCGCGCCTCATTAGCTCATTGTTATGGATGTATCCAAATAAATGTCACTCGAAAACAGATTAAACAAATGCAAATGCAGCTACTGTTGTTATTCTTTTTGACATTTGATGTGACTGTAAGTTAGCCGTAGTTGGCGAGCTAGCGAGCAAGGGATAAGAACCTTGCCAGCCAGTATGACAATGGAACATTTAGAACGAACCACTGTTCTGTATCCATAGATACAGAATAAAAAGACTGAACGACTGGGTCGAGTCTCTGGCAACCGAACCAATAGAACGAACGACCAGCCAGCTTAGAGAGGCTACAGTAACAACAACCGTGCCAAAGATCCTCCAAACACCGGCCTCTTGGGCATTATCACTTAATTAAATGTATGACCCCAGTGCCTCTCTCTCTCCCTCATCCACTGTGTCTGCTCATGTCATTCATTACCCAGTGCCAGGGGGTAGGGGTTAAGGGTTGGTTAGGCTGGTAAATAAATGTTACATGGTGGAATCTTCAGGGTATTACAGAGCCCTTAGCATGCCTGGAATGAGTGAACTTGAACTGGGGAACGGCGATGGAGAGGACAGCCTTGCTCGTCACACGGCTTTACAGACAATTTAATTTTAGTGTGATGACTCGGAGAGAGTTGCATGCAGAAAGAGCTGCATGACTTGCATGATGAGCACAACGACATACTACATGTCACTTCCCATCTAGAGTTCAGGTCATCTCTAAGTCCTTGAGTTCCTTTTAGAGTATGAGAAAGGAGCATCTTAGCCCCAACCCCCATCTCTTCCATCAAGAAACCACATCCAGCCTTTACTGACTCTTCTTCCCATCGATGCTTATCTGTTATCTTCCATCTTGCTTGCCAACTCGGACACAACAGTATTGTCCTCTCGCTATATGACACTTCCTGCATTTTCCTATGATAAATACACTGTACTCTGGGAGCCTGCATTTCATGTGGGACACCACCTACTACAACCGGTTAATAGAAATATAAATCTCTACACGGAAGATGGATGTACGGAACATATTTCCCCACTCCAAACTTAATCTTGGGAGGGAAAATGGTAGTGAAAGCTAAGGACAACAGTTCCATATATCTTGATACAGAAAACCCATTTGACACAGGAGGGTTGCTCAGTTAGACTGACTCCCAAAATACTGTAAAGTCTGACACTCAAGACTTAGTAAAAAAAATACAAATTTATCTATTTCAAAATCTAATTTCATTATGTAATAAAAAATAAAATATGGCTTAACATTACTGTGAATTTACACAACAAAAAACACTATAGGTTAAATGACCAGAAATAATGCCTTTATATTTCCTACTATGTCATTTTATTTTTTAGGTGTGCTCAGCTGTTTGCTTGGACCTAGGCTATATGTTAGGTCAGAGATACAGTATGTGCTTTAAACTGCCAAGCTCTCCATCACTTGGCTGTCGAGGCCAAAGTCAGAGGGTCAGATGAGGCCATCCATCACAGTGCAGGGCTTCCTGGCCTGGTCCTGGCCTGGTCCCAGCAGTGGCAACACCACTTCCCCACTGTCTGCAGCCCCACCCCGGACCACGCACCCTTCAAACCGGAGTCAACGATGATTACCCAGCAATCCCAGCATTGATCATTTGACACACCATCATTAATGGATGGGCCTGTCTATATGTTACGGCTTTCTATGTGTGAAGGAGAGTCGGACCAAAATGCGGCGTGTAGATTACGATCCATGTTTATTGAACTGAAGAAACACAAATCAAAATACAAACACTACAAAAACAATGAACGTAACGAAAACCGAAACAGCCTAATACTGGTGCAAACTAATACACTACAGACAAAAGGACACTAAGGACATAAGGACAATCACCCACGAAACACTCAAAGAATATGACTGACTAAATATGGTTCCCAATCAGAGACAACGATAAACACCTGCCTCTGATTGAGAACCACTTCAGACAGCCATAGACTTATCTAGAACACCCCACTAAGCTAGAATCCCAATACAAAACACACCACATACAAAAACCCATGCCACACCCTGGCCTGACCAAACAAATGAAGAAAAACACAAAATACTTAGACCAGGGCGTGACAGAACCCCCCCCCAAAACCCATAGGGGAGGGTCCGGGTGGGCGTCTGTCCACGGTGGCGGCTCCGGCGCGGGACGTGGACCCCACCTCTATCAAAGCCTTAGTCCCTCTTCCTCGCATCCTTAGATAGTCCACCCTCGCCGCCGACCATGGCCTAGTAGTCCTCAACCAGGACCCCACTGGACTGAGGGGCAGCACGGGACTGAGGGGCAGCTCGGGACTGAGGGGCAGCTCGGGACTGAGGGGTAGCTCGGGACTGAGGGGAAGCTCGGGACTGAGGTGAAGCTCGGGACTGAGAGGAAGCTCAGCACTGAGAGGAAGCTCAGGCAGGTAGTTGGATCTGGCAGATCCTGGCTGGCTGGCGGTTCTGGCAGATCCTGGCTGACTGGTGGATCTGGAAGAGTCTGGCTGACTGGCGGATCTGGAAGAGTCTGGCTGACTGGCGGATCTGGAAGAGTCTGGCTGACTGGCGGATCTGGAAGAGTCTGGCTGACTGGCGGATCTGGAAGAGTCTGGCTGACTGGCAGATCTGGAAGAGTCTGGCTGACTGGCAGATCTGGAAGAGTCTGGCTGACTGGCGGAT